>NW_027362056.1:0-150000 GCF_039654945.1 Dendrobates tinctorius | reverse complement strand
AAAAAACCATCAAAAATTTCAATCCTGCATGCTTCTACCAAGAAATGTGATTCTTCATTCAAAACCTGATTTTTGCTATTGGGCTCTATTGAATAATGAATGTTTTGAATTTTCTCCAAAAGTAAAGTAGTTGCAAACTCAAGCTTTTAGAGACTTGTTTGGGCTCATGAGAGGAGTAGAAAAACATCAAAAATTTCAGTCCTGCATGATTCTACCAAGAAATGTGATTCTTCATTCAAAACCTGATTTTTGCTATTGGGCTCTATTGAATAATGAATGTTTTGAATTTTCTCCAAAAGTAAAGTAGTTGCAAACTCATGCTTTTAGAGACTTGTTTGGGCTCATGAGAGGAGTAGAAAAACATCAAAAATTTCAGTCCTGCATGATTCTACCAAGAAATGTGTGTTCATTGAAACCGCTGGTTTTTGATAGTTTGGGCCCTATTGAATAATGAATGTTTTGAATTTTCTCCAAAAGTAAAGTAGTTGCAAACTCATCCTTTTAGAAACTTGTTTGGGCTGTTGAGAGGAGTAAAAAACCATCAAAAATTTCAATCCTGCATGATTTTACCAAGAAATGTGATTCTTCATTCAAAACCTGATTTTTGCTATTGGGCTCTATTGAATAATGAATGTTTTGAATTTTCTCCAAAAGTAAAGTAGTTGCAAACTCATGCTTTTAGAGACTTGTTTGTGTGAGGCCCACTGACTAGTATCTGAGCGCTCTGTCACATGCTCGATGGCAGAGCTGTGACCAAAGTGACTAGAGGATAAGTGAGATTTTGAATTTCTGCACACACTTGTGGACACTTATGGATTGTGTGAGGCCCACTGACTAGTATCTGAGCGCTCTGTCACAGGCTCGATGGCAGAGCTGTGACCAAAGTGACTAGAGGATAAGGGAGATTTTGAATTTCTGCACACACTTGTGGACACTTATGGATTGTGTGAGGCCCACTGACTAGTATCTGAGCGCTCTGTCACAGGCTCGATGGCAGAGCTGTGACCAAAGTGACTAGAGGATAAGGGAGATTTTGAATTTCTGCACACACTTGTGGACACTTATAGATTGTGTGAGGCCCACTGACTAGTATCTGAGCGCTCTGTCACAGGCTCGATGGCAGAGCTGTGACCAAAGTGACTAGAGGATAAGGGAGATTTTGAATTTCTGCACACACTTGTGGACACTGGACACTTATGGATTGTGTGAGGCCCACTGACAAGCATCTGAGCGCTCTGTCACAGGCTCGATGGCAGAGCTGTGACCAAAGTGACTAGAGGATAAAGGAGATTTTGAATTTCTGCACACACTTGTGGACATTGGACACTTATGGATTGTGTGAGGCCCACTGAATATCTGAGCGCTATGTCACAGGCAGAAATTGGCTAGTGTATCACAAACTACAAGGTGTATGTAGAATTGGGTAGAATTGGAATCTCCCTAGAGTGCAGGTCTGTAAGAACGGAACATGTCCTCGACTTATTCTCACAGAGTGACTCACTGATAGCTTCACTGTGGCTGTGATAACAGCCGTTACACGGTACTGTGTGAGGAGCGTACACCGCTGTATGGTGTGAAAAAATGCACGCTCAGTACCTCAGCAGGGCAAAAAAAAAATTGTGATTGCTTTTAAAAAAGCAGTTTGCGGAGCAGTGGGTAAACAGCAATGCAGGAATGTCAGGAAGCCTTAGAAGGCAGCCCAACAACCAACACCACTGATACCCCACTATATAGCCTCCCCTTGTACTGCACAGTGACTGGTGTGTTGTACAGGCAAAATCGCTAGCAGCAGAAGCAGTTTTTTTTTCTTCTCAGCAGGACAAAAAAAAAATTGTGATTGCTTTTAAAAAAGCAGTTTGCGGAGCAGTGGGTAAACAGCAATGCAGGAATGTCAGGAAGCCTTAGAAGGCAGCCCAACAACCAACACCACTGATACCCCACTATATAGCCTCCCCTTGTACTGCACAGTGACTGGTGTGTTGTACAGGCAAAATCGCTAGCAGCAGAAGCAGTTTTTTTTTCTTCTCAGCAGGACAAAAAAAAAAATTGTGATTGCTTTTAAAAAAGCAGTTTGCGGAGCAGTGGGTAAACAGCAATGCAGGAATGTCAGGAAGCCTTAGAAGGCAGCCCAACAACCAACACCACTGATACACCACTATATAGCCTCCCCTTGCACTGCACAGTGACTGGTGTGTTGTACAGGCAAAATCGCTAGCAGCAGAAGCAGTTTTTGGTGTCTTCTTCCCTGCCTAACGCTCTCCCTACAAAATCAGCAGCAGCAGCAGCTCTCCCTATTCTGAGATCAGCATGAGTAACATGGCGGTCGGCGTGCACGCCCTTTTATACCCCCTGTGACGCCCCCCAAAGCAAGCCAATCACTTGCATGCCCTTATGAAAGATGGTGGTGACCCGTGCCTATGTCATCACGTTGCCCACAGTGTCCGTGGATCCTGATTGGCTGAAAAAGAGCGCAAAACAAACTTTTGAAACGCGACTTTGGCGCGTAGGTCGCCGACCTCGTGGCCGACCTCATCCTAGGGTCGGTTTTCGTTTCATGAAACCCGACATTGCCAAAAGTCGGCGACTTTTGAATTTTTTCGACCCGTTTCGCTCAACTCTAGTCGTTGATATTACGGAAGCATCCGAAGAGCCCACACTACACTCAAAGATCTAATTTTTAGTCTACTACTAACTCTGCTGTTATTATTTCTAATTTTCTAATCTTCTTGCAGTTCTCTATATATATGTATGTATTAGCTTGATGACCCTACTGAACCTCCACCACTGCCCTGCATAGAGCTGCACCATAAAACAGTGTAAGGAGACCCACGTGTCCTCCCCCTGCACAGACCCACAGTACACTCCCTACAGAGCCCTCATGTTCTCCCCTTGCACAGCCCCCCGTGTACCCCCCTGCACAGCCCCCCATGTCCTCCCCTACACAGCCTCATCATGTACCCCCCCAGCACAGTCTCCCATGTTCTCCCCTACACAGCCTCCTCATTTACCCCCCCTGCACAGCCCCCCCATGTCCTCCCCTACAGAGTCCCCCCATGTCCTCCCCTACAGAGTCCCCCCATGTCCTCCCCTACAGAGTCCCCCCATGTCCTCCCCTACAGAGTCCCCCCATGTCCTCTCCCATACTGTATATAGGGCTCAGGATGAACTCCAGGCAAGTATCAGAGACTCCACAGCGGAAACTCCAGATCTCATCCAGGGCTTCCTGGTGCCTGATCAGTAGGCAATGAGGTCCCTGTATCCACAATGATCCTTGGAGAAACAATTGTCCAGCAGACCCAGCACGCCCTATAACTGGTAAAACCATCCTTTTTACCTCCCTGGTGGCTTTGCAGCTCGTTCTGGCAGCCGGAGCCTGCAGCTCTTCCTGTCGAGTGATCACGTGGTACTGCTCATTAAGGTAATGAATATGCGCTCCACGCCTAAGGGAGCGGAGAGGCGAGCAGGCATGTGAGTATGGTGTGCTGGAAGCTGGTGGCCTCTGTGACCTGCTGCTACTGAAGTGTGAAACAGGCCTAAGAGAAAGAAAAGACTCAATCTGAGAAGAGGTCACCTATAAGGTACCAGGATGTACATTTTTAGTTATTGGTACTGACTGCGTCTCATCAGTACTATGGTTCCTGTATAGTCCACAGTCTGATAAAGACTGGTAACTCCCAGCATCTCCTTACCATTGTTAAGGACATACTGGGAGTTGTAGGTTCATGAGATACAAATGTATATGGGCCTGACTTAGAAGGATTCAGCTCATCAGTTATTAATCACATGATGTCATAGACCTAATGGAAAAGGGAAGAATTAGCTGGGTAGAAATGCAAAATGGGCGCCTTCGGCTTCATCTGCCTTGGGCACCCAAAATACTTTGTTTCGGCCATGGTAACGGATAAAGCAAAATCCTACATGACCTATCAGTGTTCTACGATTTGGGTTGAGGACACTTATTGTATGTGGGCTGGTGAATTTTGTGTGCCAGGGCTGCTTTTTAGTCCTAACTCGGCCCTGAATCCCCTCGTGTATCTGAATGGGAGGAAGAGTGTGAACTTGTGCTAATTGTGCAGTCACACTTTGTCATCTCTGCTCCGTCCTGTCTTCCAGCGCAGGGTTAAATTGCTCTGACTTCATATCTGGCTTCATGGCTTGATCATGGATGCTGGATCCTGATCCCCAACAAAATTTCACCAACCGAAGATTGTGAAAGAAACACACAAAACACTTTTATTGGATGTTAAATTGACCGAATTTTATTCCAAATCTCATCATTATTATTTTTTTCAGTGTCTGAAATTTAGAATCCGCCAATTACTATGAAAGAGACACTGAAAATGGCAGAACCCCCGACTCACGAAGAATCGTCCTTCAGCACTCAGGAGAGGAAAAACCCCCTGTGGTGGAAACCTCTAGGGAACCATGGCTGCAGGACTGCCCTTCCCTTGGGCTTAGAAGGTTAGTGCCAACATGTAACAGCAAATTGTACCTGAATTTGTACATTGTGTCATATTTGTTTTGGAGAAGCCTAATGCGACCTCTCCAGGCCGTACACATAAAGTGAAGGCGGCGAGTACCGGACGTGAGGGAGATCTGGCTGCAACATCTGTCACCCCATTGATCTGGCTGGCTAGGCGGTATGGCTGATCTGGCTGGCTAGGCGCTATGGCTGATCTGGCTGGCTAGGCGGTGTCCCCTTCCTCCCATTGTGGAGTGATGAAGCTCCAGGTCTCCAGACACATCAAGTATGGCTCCGTCTACGGCTGAATGACTTGTGGTTCTGGAATCTTCTCCTGCATCATAGATGCATGTCTTTATGACATCAGCGCAGTTGCCATAGTTATCACAGGTGTTTTATACTGTGGTTTCATTGGCTAGAAAGTCCCTCTCAGTGTTCCAAAGATTTAACCCTTGAATGACTGGTATTGTGCCTTTCTCCAGAAGCCTGTAAAATAAACTTGTCACTAGACAGGACCATTATCATTATTATATTTTAGAGTTGCCCCAACCAAAGTCTAATAAGTGAGCGCATCTACAGAGTTGATGTGTAACAAGCGCAGTCATTCCATTAAGCCCTACTAAATGCATAAATGCACAATATGAGAACAGAGTAGTCTCATAGAAAATTAATGATACCAAGGTAAAAGCAGTTAGATATGGGATGCTATATAGGGGCTCATACTGTATATAGGAGCTATATGGGGACTCACACTGTATATAGGAGGCAATATGGTGGCAAACAATGTAGTCAGGAGGCTATATGTGAGTGCTCATACTGTATATAGGAGGCTATATGGGGACTCACACTGTATATAGGAGGCAAACACTGTATTCAGGAGGCTATATGTGGGCTCATACTGTATATAGGAAGCGATTTGCAGGCTCATACTGTTTATAGGAAGCGATGTGCAGGCTCATACTGTACATAGGAGGCTATGTGGATACTCATACTGTTTATAGGAAGCAATGCGCAGGCTCATACTGTACATAGGAGGCTATATGTGGATGCTCATACTGTATATAGGAAGCGATGTACAGGCTCATACTGTATATAGGAGGCTATGTGGGCTCATATTGTATATAGGAAGCAATGTGCAGGCTCATACTGTATATAGGAGGCAAAAACTATATTCAGGAGGCTATATGTGGGTGCTCATACTGTATATAGGAGGCTATATGCGGCCTCATACTGTATATATGAAGCGATGTGCAGGCTCATACCGTACATAGGAGGCTATATGTGGCCTCATACTGTATACAGGATGCGATGTGCAGGCTCATACTGTATATAGGAGGCTATGTGGGCTCATATTGTATATAGGAAGCAATGTGCAGGCTCATACTGTATATAAGAGACTATATGCGGCCTCATCTAATATATAAAGCTCAAAGTGTGTATGTATGTATGTGTGTGTGTATGTTTGTATGTCCGGGATAGGCATCCGCACCGTCGCAGCTACAGCCACAAAATTTGGCACAGTCACACGTCTGCACCCCGAGAGCGTCCTAAGCTATGTTGAGAGGCGAAATTTTAACCCTGCGCGTTCCAATTCACCAAACAATTTTGCCCCTATCTACATACTGGGGGAAAAAGTGTGTGCGCGTCAAGCCCCGCCCCTCATTGTGTTGTCACAATGCCCCTATTTGCATACTGGGGAAGCAGTGTGTGTGCATCAAGCCCCGCCCCTCATTATGATGTCACAATGTTTGCCATGGCGATGCTGATGTCATCAAAGGTTGCAAGCCCTGCCGCCGCTCATTATGATGTCATAATGGTTGATTATGGAATGGAGGATGTGTGATGAGTATATGGGCACTGGACTATAGGATGGTGGATATGTATGATGGGTATATGGGCACGGGACTATGGGATGGGGGATGTGTGATGGGTATATGGGCACTGGACTATGGGATGGAGGATATGTTTGATGGGTATATGGGCACGGGACTATGGGATGGTGGATATGTATATGGGCACAGGACTATGGGATGGAGGATGTGTGATGGGTATATGGGCACTGGACTATAGGATGGAGGATACAGTGGGGAGAAAAAGTATTTAGTCAGTCAGCAATAGTGCAAGTTCCACCACTTAAAAAGATGAGAGGCGTCTGTAATTTACATCATAGGTAGACCTCAACTATGGGAGACAAACTGAGGAAAAAAAAATCCAGAAAATCACATTGTCTGTATGTATGACGGTATATGGGCACGGGACTATGAGATAGCGGATATGTATGATGGGTATATGGGCACGGGACTGTGGGATGGAGGATATGTATGATGGGTATATGGGCATGGGACCATGGGATGGAGAATATGTATGATCGGTATCTGTGCATGGGACTATGGGATGGAGAATATGTATGATGGGTATATGGGCATGGGACTATGGGATGGAGGATATGTGATGGGTATATGGGTACTCGACTATGGGATGGAGGATATGTATGATGGGTATATGGGCACGGGCCTATGGGATCGTGGATATGTATGATGGGTATATGGGCAGGGACTATGGGATGGAGGATAATTATAATTTTCTATAACTTACCACAGTTAGTTACTATGCCCGAGCAGCACCGGGCTCTTCAGCTAGTACTGTATATACACTGTGTTCCAAATTATTATGCAAATGCTATTTTTCTCTGATTTTCCTAAATAGTCGGTACAAATGACAGTCAGTCTAATAAAAGTCATCACCCGTTAGAATATGCATCGAATTTTATTGAAGAAACCTCCCAATGATAACAGTATAATCTCCAAAATGAATAAAAACTCAAATTGCACTGTTCCAAATTAGTATGCACAGTAGAATTTCTAAACATTTGATATGTTTTAAAGAACTGAAAATGCTCATTTGTGGAATTTGCAGCATTAGGAGGTCACATTCACTGAACAAAAAGGATATTTTGGAGTTAAATAGCTTAACAGGCCAAGTTACATGTTAACATAGGAACCCTTCTTTGATATCACCTTCACAATTCTTGCATCCATTGAACTTGTGAATTTTTTGGAGAGTTTCTGCTTGTATTTCTTTGCATGAAGTCAGAATAGCCTCCCAGAGCTGCTGTTTTGATGTGAACTGCCTCCCACCCTCATAGATCTTTCGCTTGATGATACTCCAAAGGTTCTCCATAGGGTTGAGGTCAGGGAAAGATGGTGGCCACACCATGAGTTATCTCCTTTTATGCCCATAGCAGTCAATGACTCAGAGGTATTCTTTGCAGCATGACATGGTGCAGTTTCATGCATGAAGAGGATTTTGCTCCTGAAGGCACATTTCTGTTTTTTATACCATGGAAGACAGCTGTCAGTCAGAAACTCTATATACTTTGCAGAGGTCATTTTCACACCATCAGGAACCTTAAAGAGCCCTACCAGCTGTTTCCCCATGATTCCGGCCCAAAACATGACTCCTCCACCTCCTTGCTGACGTCGCAGCCTTGTTGGGGCATAGTGGCCTTCCACCAACCACCCACTACTCCATCCATCTGGACCATCCAGGGTTGCTCGACACTCATCAGTAAACAAGACTGTTTGAAAATTAGTTTTCATGTATGTCTGGGTCCACTGCAACCATTTCTGCTTGTGAACACTGTTTAGGAGTGGCCGAATAGTAGGTTTATGCACCACAGCATGCCTTTGAAGGATCCTACACCTTGAGGTTCGAGGGACTCCAGAGGCACCAGCAGCTTTAAATATCTGTTTGCTGGTTTGTAATGGCTTTTTAGCAGCTGCTCTCTTAATCCGATGAACTTGCCTGGCAGAAACCTTCCTCATTCTGCCTTTATCAGCACAAACATGTCTGTTCTCAGAATCAACCACAAATCTCTTAAAAGTACGATGATCACGTTTAAGTTTTTGGGAAATATCTAATGTTTTCATCTCATGACCAAGGCATTGCACTATTTGATGCTTTTCAGCAGCAGAGAGATCCGTTTTCTTTCCTAAATTCCTTGAAACCTGTGCCCTGCTTAATAATGTGGAACATCATTCTTAAGTAGTTTTCCTTTAATTGGGCTCACCTGGTAAACTAATTATCACAGGCGTTTGAGATTGATTTCAGTGATCCAAAGAGCCCTGATACACAATACCATCTGAGTTTATTTGAAAAACAAAAAATTACATCTTTATGACACTTAAATCCAATTTGCATAATAATTTGGAACGCAGTGTAGAAGGCTATATGCGGCCTCATACTGTATACAGGAGGCTATGTGGGCTCATACTGTGTATAGGAGGCTATATGCAGCCTCATACTGTATATAGGAAGCGATGTACAGGCTCATACTGTATATAGGATAAAGTACAAATATATCCCAAATACTGGAAAAAAATTCTTCAAAGGCTCAACTCACTGGAAATATAATAGCAAAAAAAATCTCATAAATGAGCTATTAAGCATCACAAGAGATCAAAATTGGAGTTTTTCAAGCTAAATAATTTATTTAGAATAATTAACAGAGCATAAATGCTAAATGCAAGTTACAGCAGACATAAACACAATATAATTAAACCAGCACCTTGACAGTTAATAAAGTTTTTATCTGTATAAAACATGTAGTTTCTTTGCTTTCCTTTCACAAATAGAATGCATAGTAAACAGCAAACTCCTCATTTACATAATATGTATGTCCAGATAAGGTTTTGCATACAATAAGTGCCCAGAGTAAACTGCTGAATAAAAAGTGCATAAGTGCCTTGTATCAAATAAGCCTGGTAGGCGTTAAGTGTACACAGAGTAAAAACTGTCTATACAAATTCCAGAGTAAGATACAAGGACTGCATTAGAAAGTAACAACTTACATGTGCTGTGTATGTCGCTGTAAAACCTGCCGCCCCTACGCGCGTTACGCCGCAGCTTCCTCAGGAGGCGTGGTTTACAAGTGCCCCGGATGTAGTTTATATAGTGCGGTCAACCAATAAACCGCTTTCCCTAATAAAGCTTGTAAAATTCAGGACCTGCGCTGTAGTGTCCACAATGACGTCAATAGTATCCAGTTCTAAACGTCCACAGCATTATCGGCGCATGCGCTGTTGAGTCCCCACTATGAACAGGGAGTCTATGATCAGCATGAAAGTGGCTCAAGCTGCAAAACAGCCAGAGACAGCCACATACCAGACTGAGCACGTCAGAAGGCTCCTAGGGAGGACAGAACTGGGCATGCGCTCAAGTGAGGACAAGAAAATAAAATAATTATGAAGAATAATAATCACTATTTAAAGTGATAGCAAGTGTTGAAAGTGAGGGGATAAAACATAATGATGCTGAAATAATTATAGCGGTGTGTATGAACCATTAAAGTGAATATGCCTGACATAGAGTGCAAAGGCACACACATATGTGTCAATTATAAGCACACTATGCAAGCAATAAAAATTTTTTTTAACAATTAGCATAATGTGTATGCAGGCTATATGAAAGTGTATGTGCATCACATAACTATAACAACTATATATCATGTCTCTGTTAAAAAACAAATGAACATAAAAATAACACATGGCATTCAATACATACATCAAATGTCATATATCATAAAGTAATTATACACACAATTATGTATAATGCATAATACATAGCAAAAATACACAAAATTGTGAAAAAAATAAAAAATGAGTGAAAAAAATATATAAAAATAAAACAAATAAAAATGTAAATGAAATAAACAAATAAAAAAAGAAAAAATGAATAAAAATGTGAACAAATAATATGAAATATTGAAGACCCAATGGGTACGAAAAGAGCCGTAGATTTCTTGTGAGAGGAGTGTTTCTTCATAAAATCTTGAAATGCCCTCAACAATGAATTCCATGCCAGATCATATACTGCAATGCGAAGATAGAGAACTGGAGTATAAGCACAGGAAAAAATAATTAAAAACAGAAAACTAAAACCAAGACTAAAAAGATACCCATACGATTTTTACAGAAAGGACCCAAAACCATTACTCTCATTCAATCATTTATTTTTTATTTTTCTTGCTACTGTATATAGGAGGCTATGTGCAGGCTCATACTGTATATAGGAAGCAATGTGCAGGCTCATACTGTATATAGGAGGTAAACACTGCATTCAGGAGGCTATATGTTGGTGCTCATACTGTATATAGGAGGCTATATGCGGCCTCATACTGTATATAGGAAGCGAAGTACAGGCTCATACTGTATATAGGAGGCTATATGCGGCCTCATACTGTATATAGGAAGCGATGTGCAGGCTCATACTGTATATAGGAGGCTATATGCAGCTTCATACTGTATATAGGAGGCAAATACTGTATTCAGGAGGCTATATGTGGTCTCATACTGTACATGGGAAGCGATGTGCAGGGTCATACTGTATATAGGAGGCTATATGCAGCCTCATACTGTAAGTAGGAGGCTATATGCGGCCTCATACTGTATATAGGAAGCGATGTGCAGGCTCATACTGTATATAGGAGACTATGTGCAGACTCATAATGTATATAGGAAGCAATGTGCAGGCTCATACTGTATATAGGAAGCAATGTGAAGGCTCATATTGTATATAGGAAGCGATGTGCAGGCTCATACTGTATATAGGAGGCTATATGTGGCTTCCTACTGTATGTTGGAGGCTATATTCGGCCTCATACTGTATATGGGAAGCGATGTGCAGGCTCATACTGTATATAGGAAGCGCTGTGCAGGCTCATACTGTATGTAGGAGGCTATATGCGGCCTCATACTGTATATAGGAGGCTATATGCGGCCTCATACTGTATATAGGAAGCGATGTGCAGGCTCATACCGTACATAGGAGGCTATATGTGGCCTCATACTGTATATAGGAAGCGATGTGGAGGCTCATAATGTTTATACCAGGCTATGTGGGCTCATATTGTATATAGGAAGCAATGTGCAGGCTCATACTGTATGTAGGAGGCTATATGCGGCCTCATACTGTATATAGAAGGCTATATGCGGCCTCATACTGTATATAGGAAGCGATGTACAGGCTATGTGCAGGCTCATACTGTATATAGGAGGTAAACACTGCATTCAGGATGCTATATGTGGGTGCTCATACTGTATATAGGAGGCTATATGCGGCCTCATACTGTATATAGGAAGCGAAGTACAGGCTCATACTGTATATAGGAGGCTATATTCAGCATCATATTGTATACAGGAGGTTATATGTGGGTGCTCATACTATATATAGGAGGCTATATGTGGCCTCATACTGTATATAGGAAGCGATGTCCAGGCTCATACTGTATATAGAAGGCTATATGGGGACTCACACTGTATATAGGAGGCAAATACTGTATTCAGGAGGCTATATGTGGGCTCGTACTGTTTATAGGAAGCGATGTGCAGACTCATACTGTTTATAGGAAGCGATTTGCAGGCTCATACTGTACATAGGAGGCTATGTGGATGCTCATACTGTTTATAGGAAGCAATGCGCAGGCTCATACTGTACATAGGAGGCTATATGTAGGTGCTCATACTGTATATAGGAGGCTATATGCGGCCTCATACTGTATATAAGAGGCTATGTACAGGCTCATACTGTATATAGGAGGCTATGTGCAGGCTCATACTGTATATAGGAAGCAATGTGCAGGCTCATACTGCATATAGGAGGCAAAAACTGTATTCAGGAGGCTATAAATGTCACCTGCTTAACCCAGCAGGAAGTACGGCGGAGTCTACAAATCACTAAAATTGACAAATCCCCGGGCCCGGATGGGATACATCCCCGAGTACTGCAGGAATTAAGCACAGTCATAGATAGACCATTATTTTTAATCTTTAAAGATTCCATAATAACAGGGTCTGTACCACAGGACTGGCGTATAGCAAATGTGGTGCCAATATTCAAAAAGGGGACAAAAACTGAAATTGGAAATTATAGGCCAGTAAGTTTAACCTCAACTGTGGGTAAAATCCTGGAGGGTTTTCTAAGAGATACTATACTGGAGTATCTGGAGAAGAAAAACCTTATTTACCCAATATCAACATGGGTTTACAAGAGACCCTTCCTGTCAGACTAATCTGATAAGCTTTTATGAAGAGGTAAGTTCCGGACTGGACCAAGGGAATGCAGTGGACGTGGTGTACATGGACTTTTCAAAAGCTTTTGATACGGTGCCACACAAGGTTGATACATAAAATGAGAACAATGGGGATAGGGGAAAATATGTGTAGGTGGGTTAAGAGCTGGCTCAGGGATAGGAAACAAAGGGTGGTTATTAATGGACCACACTCGGACTGGGTCACGGTTAGCAGTGGGGTACCACAGGGGTCAGTTTTGGGCCCGCTTCTTTTTAACATATTTATTAATGACCTTGTAGAGGGCATAGAGAGTAGAATTTCAATATTTGCAGATGACACTAAACTCTGCAGGGTAATTAATACAGAGGAGGACAATTTTATATTACAGGAGGATTTATGTAAACTAGAAGCTTGGGCTGATAAATGGCAAATGAGCTTTAATCGGGATAAATGTAAGGTCATGCACTTGGGTAGAACGAACAAGTTGTATAATTATGTGCTTAATTGTAAAACACTGGGCAAAACAGTCACTGAAAAAGACCTGGGTGTATGGGTGGACGACAAACTCACATTTAGTGGCCAGTGTCAGGCAGCTGCTGCAAAGGCAAATAAAATAATGGGATGCATTAAAAGAGGCATAGATGCTCATGAGGAGAACATAATTTTACCTCTATACAAGTCACTAGTGCGACCACACTTAGAATACTGTGTACAGTTCTGGTCTCCGGTGTATAAGAAAGACATAGCTGAACTGGAGCGGGTGCAGAGAAGAGCGACCAAGGTTATTAGGGAACTAGGGGGTCTGCAATACCAAGACAGGTTATTACACTTGGGGTTATTTAGTTTGCAGAATCAAAGGCTTAGGGGTGATCTTATTACAATGTATAAATATATGCGGGGACAATACAAAGACCTTTCTAATGATCTTTTTACTCTTAGACCTGTGACGGGGACAAGGGGGCATCCTCTACGTCTGGAGGAAAGAAGGTTTAAGCATACTCACAGATGCGGATTCTTTACTGTAAGAGCAGTGAGACTATGGAACTCTCTGCCATATGATGTTGTAATGAGTGATTCCCTACTAAAATTTAAGAAGGGACTGGATGCCTTTCTTGAAAAGTATAATATTACAGGGTATATACACTAGTCTCCTTAATATTGCGTTGATCCAGGGAGCTAGTCTGATTGCCGTATGTGGAGTCGGGAAGGAATTTTTTTCCCCAATGTGAAGCTTACTGTTGCCACATGGGTTTTTTTTGCCTTCCTCTGGATCAACATGTTAGGATAGGATATGGGTTGAACCAGATGGACTGAAAGTCTCCCTTCAACCTTAATAACTATGTTACTATGTTACTATATGTGGGTGCTCATACTGTATATAGGAGGCTATATGCGGCCTCATACTGTATATAGGAAGCGATGTGCAGGCTCATACCGTACATAGGAGGCAATATGTGGCCTCATACTGTATATAGGAAGCGATGTGCAGGCTCATACTGTATATAGGAGGCTATGTGGGCTCATATTGTATATAGGAAGCAATGTGTAGGCTCATACTGTATATAGGAGACTATATGCGGCCTCATACTGTAAATAGAAGGCTATATGCGGCCTCATACTGTATACAGGAGGCTATGTGGGCTCATACTGTATATAGGAGGCTATATGCGGCCTCATACTGTATACAGGAGGCTATGTGGGCTCATACTGTATATAGGAGGCTATATGCAGCCTCATACTGTATATAGGAAGCGATGTACAGGCTCATACTGTATATAGGATAAAGTACAAATATATCCCAAATACTGGAAAAAAATTCTTCAAAGGCTCAACTCACTGGAAATATAATAGCAAAAAAAATCTCATAAATGAGCTATTAAGCATCACAAGAGATCAAAATTGGAGTTTTATTCGGTCGTCCATGACAGCACCACCTGAGAGAGGGGATCCGCCCTTTAGGAACAGGAAACCTACAGATACAAAAAGGGCGGCACCTCTCCCACGCATCAGTTGGTTTCCTGTTCCTAGAGGACAGGACTCCCTACAGATCGTCCGTCATGGAGTCGACGAGGGATTCCCAGGCCGGCTGAACGCCTCAGGTAGCGGGGGGATCTCCTACCTCGGTCCAGTTCGGGGTCCCTGGAAGCACCAAGGTGGGGCCGGGTAGGTCGCCACGGCTGTGGTTGGAGCAGGTGGAGCATAGGGTCCGGTGGACAGCCGTCTCCAAAGTGCGGGCACCAGGTACGTATACGCCCCTCCTGAGTCTCCCCCTGGGGTCCGGTCATCCTCCCGCGTCCGGGTCGGCGGTCGCGCACAGTCGTCGGGCGCAGGCGGGCGCATGTGGGGGCGGCGGGCACACCGGAGCCGGGGGAGCCCTGCCGGCTCCGTTCCGCGCGCTCCCGCGGTCTCTGACGCACGGTGGAAGTGACGCGGCGGAAGGGGCGGAGCCGGGGATGCCGAAACCGGAAGTCGGGTGCTGGCCGACTTTCCAGTGTGCGCGGCGGTCCGGGGGGACGCGCTGTACCCGTGGCGAGGGGTGGGGGGAGGCGGAGCATGCAGGGGGGGGTCGCGGATGCTGGGGAGGTGCCACGCCAGAACCCTGCTGACCCGGGTACAGGGAGGCCTTAAAAGGCAGGAGGCAACGCTGCGGGGGTGCTTCTGAAGGCCCAGCGATGGATATGACAGAAGCCCCCATAGAGCAGCAGGACGAGATACAGGAGCGGCCACAGAAGGAGGCCGTGGCGAAGCCTCATGCGAGTGGCCAGCAGAAGAAAAAACGATCGAGTGAACAGAGCCGCGGAAGTTCCTCCAGACTAAAGGACCCTCCTGCCTCCCTCCGTGATCCGGTACCTGCCTCACCTGCATGGGTAAGAGATATTCGTGAATGTACCCTGATGCAGTGTTCCCTTATGTATTTTTTGCAGGGGAGGAAAGCTACGGGAAAACAGAAGCACAGGGAATGTGCCCTCTGTAGTTGCCCCTTGCCAGACGGCCACCCCAAAAGATTGTCAGCCATGTGTGCGACAAACGGTAGGGGTTGGAAGGGAATGAGGGCCAGGGATAGACTGACAGGCCCTTACATTCTCCCCCGTCCTTACAGGTAGCGGAAGAAACGCCAGATTTCACCACAAGCCTGAGAGAAATAATCAGGACAGAAATGAAAGCCCTGTCAAAAAGGGATTCTTCTAGGGGGAGAGAAGTTAGCTTCTCAGGTTCGGAGTCCTCGGTTGCTCCTAGGAACAATGACTCCTCGGATTCCCCGGCCTCCACTTCGTCTTCTTCGGATGAAGACTCGAGCCGTTTCTGCTTCCCGTTAGACCAGATGGACAAACTAGTTAAAACAATAAGGTCCACCATGGGAGTAACAGACTCAAAACCAGAAATTTCGGCACAAGACGTGATGTTCGGAGGTCTAGATCCCAGGAAGCGCAGGGCCTTCCCTTTAAATGATAAGGTCCAGAGCTTAATAGATAGGGAGTGGAAAAAACCCAAAAAAAGAGGCTCCTTGCCACCGGTCTTCAAACGAAGGTACCCATTTGATGACCCAGTGGTGAACAGATGGGTTAAGGCCCCTAAACTGGATGTGGCAGTAGCCAAAGCCTCCAGAAAATCTTCCATCCCTTTCGATGACATGGCTTCCCTAAAAGACCCGCTGGATAAAAAAGCGGATTCCTTTGTAAAGGGATCATGGGAGATGTCAGCAGACGCCCTAAGACCAGCGATAGCTGCCACTTGTACAGCCAGATCCATGATGGTCTGGCTAGATCAACTGGATTCCCATCTGAGAGATGGAGCCTCAAGAGCATCCATTCGGAAAACCCTACCAATTATCCAGAGTGCCGCTGCTTTCCTGGCCGATGCCTCAGCAGACTCTGCAAGGATGGCGGCTAGATCCGCAGGGTTATCTAACGCAGCTCGAAGGGCCCTCTGGTTAAAATGCTGGCCAGGGGATATCCAGGCCAGGTCACGACTCTGCTCCATTCCTTGCGAGGGGGAATATCTATTTGGCTCTGCCCTGGATGAACTGTTAGAGAAAGCCGGGGATGATAAAAAGAAGTTTCCGAGCCTCCCGAATCCTTCTTATAGACGCCCCTTTACCAGGAAAGGATATTTCCATAGAAGGTCGTCCAGAGATCAGGGCAGATGGGATGACAAAAGAAGGAGAGGTACAGGTTTCATGTTCGGAGGAGGGGGCGCCAGGAAGGTCCAGCACGGGACACTAAAAAGCCGCCCCAATGACTAGAGGCCCTGGTAGGGGGGTGACTAGCTGCCTTCTACCCAGCCTGGTCCATGATTTCGGATAGTAATTGGATACGGGGGGTGATAGCTACGGGTCTACAACTGGAATTCACCCGGGTTCCCCATGATCGATTTAGGGTCACCCCAATCAGGTCCTCCACATCAGAACAAGCTGCCCTGGAGGCCGAGGTTCATGATCTTTGCCTTAAGAAGGTCCTAACTGTGGTTCCAGAAGGTGAAAGGGGGAAAGGTTTCTACTCCCCTCTGTTCCTGGTCCGCAAGCCAGACAGTTCCTTTAGGACTATAATTAATCTTAAGTCCCTTAATGAATTCTTGGTTATACGCCCGTTTAAAATGGAAACAATTAATTCAACAATAAAATTATTGTTTCAAAACTGCTTTATGGTGGTGTTGGATTTGAAAGATGCTTACTACCATATACCCATTCATGCAGCTCATCAGCGCTTCCTCAGAGTGGCGGTTCAGTTAAATGGGTCAGTTGAACATTTCCAATACGCGGCCCTCCCCTTTGGGGTGGCAGTCGCTCCCCGGGTATTTACCAAAGTAGTAGCGGAAGTTATGGCCCATCTACGTGAATCTGACATTCTAGTAGTACCCTACTTAGATGACTTCCTGATTATAGGAAAAACGGCAAAACATTGTACGGAACAGCTACAGAGGGCAATGTCTGCCCTGGAGCGGTTAGGATGGCTGCTGAATATCAAAAAATCTCGGTTACAGCCGATGAAAAGCCAGCAGTTTTTAGGCCTGATTCTAGATTCTGAGAAACAGGAATGCCGTCTGCCTCCAGAGAAGCTTGTTCGTTTACACTATCAGGTCCTAAATGCTTCCAATAACCCCACCATGTCCCTTAGGAAAGCCATGTCCCTTCTGGGTTCCCTTTCCTCCTGTATCCCAGCGGTGCAGTGGGCCCAGTTTCATTCAAGAACACTTCAGGGTGAGGTTTTACTGCATCAAAGAATCCTCGGAGGTTACTTAGAGGGCCAGCTAACCTTGTCCCGAAACACAAGGGAGTCCCTAGAGTGGTGGCTGGACAAGGATAATTTATCCAGAGGAGTTCCCTGGGAATTCGACATATCCCGCATAGTCACTACGGATGCTAGCCCTTCCGGCTGGGGGGCTCATATGGGTGAGGTCGTGGTCCAGGGCCTATGGGACCAGCACCAGATAAATATGTCATCTAATTTGAAAGAATTGACAGCAGTAGAACAGGCAGCTAAGAAGCTACTTATGTATCTGCAGGGCCATCATGTGCGAGTGCTCTCCGACAATCAGGTCACCGTGGCTTATATCAACCACCAAGGTGGGACTCGTTCCAAACCCCTGATGAATGTGACAGAACGGTTGTTCCAACTAGCAGAGCAGCATTTTCTATCTTTGACAGCGCTACACATAAAAGGGAAAGAAAACATTATGGCAGATTTCTTAAGCCGCAATCTGCTAAGGCAAGGAGAATGGTCCCTAAACATCTCGATCTTCCACCTGATTGTGCAAAGGTGGGGACAGCCAGAGGCAGACCTCTTCGCCACCAAAGAAAACAGAAAATTGAGACTATTCTGCTCCCTAAATCCCAGAGACAACCCCCTGGCAGTAGATGCCTTTCTGATAATGTGGGACTTCAGGCTAGCATATGCCTTCCCTCCCCTATCGCTACTACCCTTGGTGTTGAGAAAGATCAGGAAAGACAGAGCAAGGGTTATAGTCATCGCCCCATTTTGGCCCAGGAGGGCTTGGTTTTCTTGCCTCAGGACCATGTCGGTGTCCGATCCTTGGGTTCTTCCGGACATCCCGGATCTCCTATCCCAGGGCCCAGTCTTCCATCCTCAGGTGGCTGGCCTACATCTGACGGCGTGGAGTTTGAGCGGGCGCTCTTAAAAGATAAAGGCTTCTCCCCAGACTTAATACCCTTCTTAAAAGTAGAAAGGCCATTACTACCAAGATCTATGTTAGAATTTGGAAGAAATTCCTTCACAGCTCGGGAATAGTCGCTGGGGGTTCAACACCTATAAATCAGATCTTAGAATTTCTTCAGAAAGGTCTGGACATGGGGCTTTCCACTAGTACCCTTAAAGTACAAGTAGCAGCCTTAGGGGCCCTCTTTAGCTGCAACATCACGAGTAATTACTGGATCAGTAGATTCATTAAAGCAGCAGGAAGATCCAGGCCGGTAGTGAAGGATAGATTCATGCCATGGGACTTGAATCTAGTCCTCACGGCCATGACGGAAGCTCCATTCGAACCTATTTCATCAGCTTCCATAAAAAACCTGTCCCTCAAAGTAGCGTTCCTGGTAGCTCTAACCTCTGCTCGCAGAGCTAGCGATATCCAGGCATTATCTAGGCGTCCTCCTTATATACAGATTAAAAATGAGCAATACTCACACCTGATCCAGCGTATTTACCTAAAGTGGTTTCTAACTTTCATAGGACTCAGGAAGTAGTCCTTCCATCCTTCCTCCCTAATCCGGCTAATAAGAAGGAAGAGGAACTACATACCCTGGATGTTAGGAAGTGCCTTATAGAATATGTGGCAGCTACCGATCCTTGGAAGAAAGAGGATGCCCTGTTTATTTCCCACCAAGGCCCTAGGAAAGGTTGTAGAGTATCAAAGAATACACTAGCCAGGTGGATTAGAGAAGCGATTGCCTTAGCATACACCTCAAAAGGCAGGTCGCCACCCGGGAAGCTGAGGGCACATTCCACCAGAGCCATGGCGACCTCGTGGGCCGAGAGATCAGAAGTCTCCATTGACCAGATATGTAAGGCGGCTACTTGGTCCTCTCCGAGCACCTTTTATAGTCATTATAGGCTAGACTTGGGTGCTTCCACAGACCTCTCTTTTGGGATAAGGGTGCTGCAGGCTGTAGTCCCTCCCTAAAGTAGTTATTACTCTCTGTAATTCTCTCAGGTGGTGCTGTCATGGACGACCGAATAAAGTCTTAGTTACTCACCGGTTAACGGTATTTTTCGGAGTCCATGACAGCACCCGTATATTCCCTCCCTTTAGTTTAATTTGGGTGTGCACTTCTTATACGTACACGGGTAATTTAAATAGTTGTGTATAGTATTGTATATAAGTTATGCTATTAACCATTGTGGTCCTCTGTGCTCTGTAATCCAACTGATGCGTGGGAGAGGTGCCGCCCTTTTTGTATCTGTAAGTTTCCTGTTCCTAAAGGGCGGATCCCCTCTCTCAGGTGGTGCTGTCATGGACTCCGAAAAATACCGTTAACCGGTGAGTAACTAAGACTTTTCAAGCTAAATAATTTTATTTAGAATAATTAACAGAGCATAAATGCTAAATGCAAGTTACAGCAGACATAAACACAATATAGCAGTTAATAAAGTTTTTATCTGTATAAAACATGTAGTTTCTTTGCTTTCCTTTCACAAATAGAATGCATAGTAAACAGCAAATTCTCCATTTACATAATATGTATGCCCAGATAAGGTTTTGCATACAATAAGTGCCCAGAGTAAACTGCTGAATATAAAGTGCATAAGTGCCTTGTATCAAATAAGCCTGGTAGGCATTAAGTGTACACAGAGTAAAAACTGTCTATGCAAATTCCAGAGTAAGATACAAGGACTGCATTAGAAAGTAACAACTTACATGTGCTGTGTATGTCGCTGTAAAACCTGCCGCCCCTACGCGCGTTACGCCGCAGCTTCCTCAGGAGGCGTGGTTTACAAGTGCCCCGGATCTAGTTTATATAGTGCGGTCAACCAATAAACCGCTTTCCCTAATAAAGCTTGTAAAATTCAGGACCTGCGCTGTAGTGTCCACAATGACGTCAATAGTATCCAGTTCTAAACGTCCACAGCATTATCGGCGCATGCGCTGTTGAGTCCCCACTATGTACAGCGAGTCTATCATCAGCATGAAAGCGGCTCAAGCTGCAAAACAGCCAGAGACAGCCACATACCAGACTGAGCACGTCAGAAGGCTCCTAGGGAGGACTGAACTGGGCATGCGCTCAAGTGAGGACAAGAAAATAAAATAATTATGAAGAATAATAATCACTATTTAAAGTGATAGCAAGTGTTGAAAGTGAGGGGATAAAACATAATGATGCTGAAATAATTATAGCGGTGTGTATGAACCATTAAAGTGAATATGCCTGACATAGAGTGCAAAGGCACACACATATGTGTCAATTATAAGCACACTATGCAAGCAATAAAAAAATTTTAACAATTAGCATAATGTGTATGCAGGCTATATGAAAGTGTATGTGCATCATATAACTATAACAACTATATATCATGTCTCTGTTAAAAAACAAATGTACATAAAAATAACACATGGCATTCAATACATCAAATGTCATATATCATAAAGTAATTATACAAACAATTATGTATAATGAATAATACATAGCACAAATATACAAAGAAAATTGTGAAAAAAATAAAAAATGAGTGAAAAAAATATATATAAAAATAAAACAAAAATGTAAATGAAATAAACAAAAAAAGAAAAAATGAATAAAAATGTGAACAAATAACATGAAATATTGAAGACCCAATGGGTACGAAAAGAGCCGTAGATTTCTTGTGAGAGGAGTGTTTCTTCATAAAATCTTGAAATGCCCTCAACAATGAATTCCATGCCAGATCATATATTGCGATGCGAAGATAGAGAACTGGAGTATAAGCACAGGAAAAAATAATTAAAAACAGAAAACTAAAACCAAGACTAAAAAGATACCCATACGATTTTTACAGAAAGGACCCAAAACCATTACTCTCATTCAATCATGTTTTTTTTGCTACTGTATATAGGAGGCTATGTGCAGGCTCATACTGTATATAGGAGGTAAACACTGCATTCAGGAGGCTATGTGGGTGCTCATACTGTATATAGGAGGCAATATGCGGCCTCCTACTGTATGTAGGAGACTATGTGCAGACTCATACTGTATATAGGAAGCGCTGTGCAGGCTCATACTGTATATAGGAGGCTATATGCGGCCTCATACTGTATATAGGAAGCAATGTGCAGGCTCATACTGTATATAGGAAGCGCTGTGCAGGCTCATACTGTATATAGGAGGCTATATGCGGCCTCATACTGTATATAGGAAGCAATGTGCAGGCTCATACTGTATATAGGAAGCAATGTGCAGGCTCATACTGTATATAGGAGACTATGTGCAGACTCATACTGTAAATAGGAGGCTATATGTGGCCTCATACTGTATATGGGAAGCGATGTGCAGGCTCATACTGTATATAGGAGGCTATACGTGACCTCATACTGTATATAGGAGGCTATATGCGGCCTCATACTATATATAGGAAGCGATGTGCAGGCTCATACTGTATATAGGAGGCAATTCAAAAGCAGGAAATATCCAGCTACAGATCCAGGGAAAAATTGTTAAAAACAAAAAATGAAGGAGAGCGATAGTGGCACCTGTGTAAAAGGTTTTGTAACTGCTGCGACTCTAGACCAGACCAGGTCTAGCCGACCAGAGTATAAGCCGAGGCACCTACTTTTGCCACGAAAACCTGGGTGAACTTATTGACTTGAGTATAAGCCGGGTGTGCATTGACCACTCATCCCTACCGTGGTGTGCATGGTTCCCTCGTCCCTGTCATTGTCTGCATGGCTCCTTATCCCCTATCTTTGTATGTATGATTCCTGTTAAGAAAAAAAAACATCCTATTTACCTGCCTGCGCGCCGTCGGTGGCACTGCATCTTGTTCCGGCCATATAACACGGATAATTCTTGGTAATGACAGTGAATATTTAGAACAAATTCAAAACATTAATTATTCAATAGAGCCCAATAGCAAAAGCAGCGTTTTGAATGAACAATCACATTTCTTGGTAGAATCATGCAGGATTTAAACTTTTGATGTTTGTTTACTCCTCTCAACAGCCCAAACAAGTTTCTAAGAGGATGAGTTTGCAACTATACTTTTGGAGAAAATTCAAAACATTCATTATTCAATAGGCCCCAAAATAGCAAAAACCATAGGTTTGAATGAACACTCACATTTCTTGGTAGAATCATGCAGGACTGAAATTTTTGATGTTTTTCTACTCCTCTCATGAGCCCAAACAAGACTCTAAAAGGATGAGCTTGCAACTACTTTACTTTTGGAGAAAATTCAAAACATTCTTTATTCAATAGAGCCCAATAGCAAAAGCATCGTTTTGAATGAACAATCACATTTCTTGGTAGAATCGTGCAGGATTGAAATTTTTGATGTTTTTCTACTCCTCTCAAGAGCCCAAACAAGTTTCTAAAAGGATGAGTTTACAACTACTTTACTTTTTGAGAAAATTCAAAACATTCATTATAATCAATAGTGCACAAAATAGCAAAAACCAGCGGTTTGAATAAACACTCACATTTCTTGGTAGAATCTTGTAGGATTGAAATTTTTGATGTTTTTCTATTCCTCTCATGAGCCCAAACAAGACTCTAAAAGGATGAGCTTGCAACTACTTTACTTTTGGAGAAAATTCAAAACATTCATTATTCAATAGGGCCCAAAATAGCAGCGGTTTGAATGAACAAATCACATTTCTTGGTAGAATCATGCAGGATTGAAATTTTTGATGTTTTTATTACTCCTCTCAACAGCCCAAACAAGTTTCTTAAAAGGATGAGTTTGCAACTACTTTACTTTTGGAGAAAATTCAAAACATTGGGGGGCGTGGCCAGCGTCTGAGCTGTATGGAAGTCTGAGCTCTGTGCTTCTCTCCAGGGCAGCCTGCCAAGCGGTGACAGAAAGCGTTAATTAAACCAGGACTGGCGTGGAGGGGTTGCGGAAGCTCCACTGACACCAACGGTACCCTCAGAATATGGATCCGCTCAGTAAAAGAGCAGAAAAAGCAAGAAAACTGGAGCGCTCTCCCCTTATGCTGAGGAGCCAAGATGGCGCCCGCCTCACAGCAGCCACAGCCTGCAGCCCCAGCCTGAGCGGCGCACAGCAGGAGAGAACACCACAGAGGCTGAAACATGCGGCATACAAGTCAGGGGTTAAGTCTGCCCCCACCCCTGCTAAAACCGCCGCTCCATTTGATAAAGAAAGCGGTAATTTTAATATCAAAGATAGCGCTGTGAAGAAACCAGCGAAATATCGCGAGACTGACCGGGGGACAAGCGGGATTACGCAACAGGTACGCAAATTGCGTACCTTAAGCCAGAATCTAGCGCAGCCCATGAAATCTAGTGCAGCAGCAACGCTCACCGCTGCAATAAATGAAACAAACACAATGAGAAATGCCTCTTCTTGCCCAGATATATCTAATATATCAGACACCCCTCTAACGCCGCCGCAGAGGAAATCATCCCCTGAATCACAAAATAGCCGCAGATTAAGCACTAGCTCTGCTGAGCTGCAACATGAATCACAGTTGGAGGACTCACTCTCCTCAGACAAACCTGTATCTGAGAGCATTCTACAAGTACTAATGGAGGTAGAGGCCACTAGCAATGCAGCCTCAGAATTATTCATAAAGAACATGATATGCCTGCTAGCAAAGACATTCCAAAAACAAATAGAGGGATATAATACAAACCTCCAAAATAATATAGACAGTCTGGGCCAGAGAGTGGATCACCTAGAATCCAAAATGGAGGAAATGGTTAAGTCTCATAAAACCTTAATAGATGAACACTATGCCTTAGAAAAAGAGGTTACCTTTCTAAAATCAAAGTAAATAGAGCAAGAGGACAGAAGTAGAAGAAATAACCTTAAATTCAGAGGAATACCTGAAAATGTTTTGAATTTTCTCCAAAAGTAAAGTAGTTGCAAACTCATCCTTTTAGAAACTTGTTTGGGCTGTTGAGAGGAGTAAAAAAAACATCAAAAATTTAAATCCTGCATGATTCTACCAAGAAATGTGATTGTTCATTCAAAACGCTGCTTTTGCTATTGGGCTCTATTGAATTATGAATGTTTTGAATTTTTTCCAAAAATAAAGTAGTTGCAAGCTCATCCTTTTAGAGTCTTGTTTGGGCTCATGAGAGGAGTAGAAAAACATCAAAAATTTCAATCCTGCACGATTCTACCAAGAAATGTGAGTTGTTGTGAGCTCATTTTCCTCTTCACTACTGAGGCCTGATGAACTCCCTCTTCTGTTAAGGAAAGGTAGTGAGCCTGATTATCAGGCACCTGAGCCTAATGATGATGACTGGCTGAGTGGAGTTACGGACTGGATATAAGGCTGCCGACGCCCTCCTGCCCTGCGGGTGATTTCTCTGTGGGATCCTTGGAGACCAGTCTGAATTCCTGCTCTTCTAAAGCTAAGTTTTTCTGCGCTGCTTTTTGCATTTGTGCTTTGACTTTGTTTGCTTTGTTTTTCTGGATTTCTGCCATTCCCTGCTGGGGTGAACTGAATTCCTTTAGCTCTGTCTTCTGAAAATACCGGAGTGCTGATATAGTTTTTGAAGCCTAGCTGCTTCAGGGTCTTTTTCCATATCAGCTGTTGGCTTATTTCTTTGATAGGGTTTTTGGCAGATTGCAGACAGCAACCGTCCTTTCCTGTCCTGTTTAGTTTAGCTTGGGCCCCATCGTTTGCTCAGCCTATCTTTCTATCTGTGTGAATGTTTTTTCATCTTGCTTCACCGTCATTATATGTTGGGGGCTGCCTTTTACTTTGGGGTCTGCTCTGGGGCAGTTTAGATTTCCTTTTCTGTCTTTAGGCTATTTAGCTCTCCGGCTGTGATCGAGGGGTCTAGGGCACCGTAGGAACCCCTTACGGCTACTGCTAGTTGTGTTGATAGGTTCAGGGGTCTGCAATCTGATAGTTGCCAACGTCTCTGGACGTAGCTTCTATTTTTGTGTCTGCCTCCTACGGTGACTCTTCATAACAGAATCACCCGCCATACCGCAGATCCTAGGGTACTCAATAGCAGGAAAGAATTGTAAAAAAAAAAAAAGGTGCGTATATTTTTTCCTCTATATCTGAGGCCGTAGGTGGAATTTTTTTTTTTTTCTCTCAATGGAGATAAAGCAATTGTCTAATCGTGTGGAGCAGCTCGCTGCGGAAGTGCGGGGAATTTCCGCCTACCTTGCTCATTCACATGCTACTGAACCAAAGATTCCTACACCTGATGTATTTTTTGGGGATCGGTCTAAATTTTTGAATTTCAAAAATAATTGTAAATTATTTTTTGCCTTGAAGCCTAACTCGTCAGGGAACTCCGCGCAGCAGGTTAAAATTGTCATCTCTTTGCTGCGTGGCGATCCCCTGGATTGGGCATTTTCTTTGAAACCAGATGATCCTATTCTGACTAATGTGAACGCATTTTTTCAAGCCTTGGGGTTGTATGACGAACCTAATGCCATTGATCAGGCTGAAAAGACCCTGCTGGCATTGAACCAGGGTTGGGATTCTGCAGAATTGTACGGTCAAAAATTCCGAAAGTGGCGGTACTTACTACCTGGAATGATAATGCCTTGGCTGCTCTCTTTCAGAAGTGTTTGTCAGAAGCCGTAAAAGATACTATGGTGGGATTTCCTGTTCCCTCTGGTCTTGACGATTCTATGTCATTAGCCATTCAGGTTGATCGGCGTTTGCGTGAACGCAAAACTGCACGAGAGGTGTTGTCACCTGTTGAACAAATGTCTGAACCTATGCAATGTGATAGAGTTTTCTCCAGAGAGCAGCGTCAGGAGTTCAGAAGGCGTAATAAGTTGTGTTTTTTCTGTGGGGATGCCTCGCATATTATTTCTGTCTGTCCTAAATGAGAGAAACGCTTTGCACACACGTTTTCTGTTGGTGGTGTTCAACCTAAGTTTCTTTTGGCTATTACTCTGATCTGCTCCCTGTCCACATTTTCCGCCAAGGCTTTTGTGGATTCGGGAGCAGCCCTAAACCTAATGACCTTGGATTTTGCTAAACGTTGTGGATTTCCAATGACACCTCTGCAGACGCCTATCCCTTTGAGGGGGATTCATGCTACTCCTTTGGCTAAAAATAAACCTCAGTTTTGGACCCAGGTGGTAATGCGGGTCGCCCCAGACCATCAAGAAAATTGCAGATTTTTGGTGTTGCATAATCTGCATGATACCATTGTTCTGGGGTTTCCCTGGTTACAAATTCATAATCCAGTTTTGGATTGAAAATCTGTGTCTGTGGTGAGTTGGGGTTGTCGGTGTGCCTTTAGTGAGGCTCTGGTGTTTTCCACCTCTCCTCAGTCGCATGATGTTCCTGATTATTTGGCGGACTTTTATGATGTATTTAGTGAAAATGAGTCTGCATCTCTGCCTCCTCATAGGAGTTATGACTGTGCAATTGAACTGAGCCCGGGGTGTAAATTTCCCAAGGGTCGGCTCTTCAATTTATCTGTACCCGAGCATGAGGCTATGCGATCCTATATTAAGGAGGCGTTGGAGAAGGGTCATATTAGACCATCCTCGTCACCCTTAGGTGCCGGTTTTTTTTTTGTAGCCAAAAAGGATGGATCATTAAGACCTTGTATTGATTATCATGCCCTCAACAAAATTACTGTTAAATATCAGTATCCGTTACCCCTGATTTCGGATCTATTCTCTAGAGTTAAAGGTGCTTGCTGGTTTACCAAGCTTGACCTCAGGGGGGCGTATAATCTTATTTGCATTAAGCATGGGGATGAATGGAAGACGGCGTTTAATACTCCGGAGGGACATTTTGAGTACCTGGTGATGCCTTTTGGGCTCACTAATGCCCCTTCTGTCTTCCAGTGCTTCATGAACGATATTTTCCGAGATTTTGTCGATAAATTTTTGATTATCTATCTGGATGATATTTTGATATTCTCCAAGGATTGGGATTCTCATGTGGAACATATACGGACTGTGTTCCAGATCTTGAGGGAGAATTCCCTGTATGTCAAAGGATCTAAATGCCTTTTTGGAGTACAGAGGATTTCTTTTTTGGGATTTATTTTGTCTCCGTCAACTATCGAAATGGACCCGGCCAAGGTACAGGCCATTTACGATTGGGTTCAGCCCACTTCTTTGAAGGCTCTCCAGAAGTTTTTGGGTTTTGCTAATTTTTATCGGAAATTTATAGCAAAATTTTCTAGTATTTCCAAGCCATTGACTGATTTGACTAAGAAGGGTGCTGATGTGTTAAATTGGTCTCCGGAGGCTGTTTCTTCCGTTCAGGAGCTGAAGCGAAGATTCACCTCCGCCCCGGTTTTGCGGCAACCTGATGTCTCACTTCCGTTCCAGGTAGAGGTGGATGCTTCTGAGATTGGTGCAGGAGCTGTTTTGTCCCAAAAGGATCCTGTAACATCTAAAATGAATCCCTGTGCTTTCTTTTCCCGAAAGTTCTCTCCATCTGAACGTAACTATGATGTGGGGAATCGGGAACTGTTGGCCATGAAATGGGCATTTGAGGAGTGGAGACATTGGTTGGAGGGAGCTAAGCATCAAGTCGTGGTCCTCACTGACCACAAGAATTTGATTTACCTAGAGTCGGCTAAGCGCTTGAACCCTAGACAGGCTAGGTGGGCCTTGTTTTTTACACGTTTGGATTTTGTGGTTTCTTTCCTTCCTGGAACTAAGAATGTCAAGGCTGACGCCCTCTCTTGGAGCTTCTTTGCGGATTCTCCTGTGGTGACCAAGCCTGCTACCATCTTAGGCGAAGGGGTAGTTCTTTCTGCCATCTCGCCCGATTTGAGACGTGCTCTGGAAGAGTTGCAGGAGGACAAACCTGAGCGTTGTCCCAGTGGAAAGTTGTATGTTCCTGACCAGTGGAAGAAGAGAGTGATGTCTGAAGTTCATTGCTCTGCTTTGGCTGGTCATCCAGGTATTTTTGGTACTAGAGATCTTGTGAGTCGGTCCTTTTGGTGGCCCTCCTTGTCTCGTGATGTCAGGAATTTTGTGCAGTCCTGTGGGACGTGCTCCCGGTCTAAATCGTGTTCTCGCTCTAGTGGGTTGTTGATGCCTTTGCCTGTCCCCAAGAGGCCATGGACCCATATTTCAATGGATTTCATCTCTGATATGCCTGTCTCTCAAAGGATGACTGTTATTTGGGTGATTTGTGATAGGTTCTCTAAGATGGTTCATCTTGTACCACTCCCTAAGTTGCCGTCTTCCTCTGAGTTGGTGCCCCTGTTTTTTCAACAGGTGGTTCGCTTGCACGGGATTCCTGAGAACATTGTATCTGACAGAGGAGTTCAGTTTGTGTCTAGATTTTGGAGAACTTTCTGTTCCAAGCTGGGAATTCAGTTGTCCTACTCCTCTGCTTTTCACCCTCAGACCAATGGGCAGACAGAGAGAACAAACCAGACCTTGGAGTCATATTTGAGATGCTTTATTTCCGCTGATCAGGATGATTGGGTTTCATTTTTGCCCTTGGCCGAATTTGCTTTAAATAATAGAGCTAGTTCTGCCACTTTGATGTCACCTTTTTTTTGTAACTTTGGGTTTCATCCTCGATTCTCTTCAGGGCAGGTGGAGCCCTCTGCCTGTCCAGGTGTTGACACTGTGGTGCAGAGAATGCACCGGATCTGGGACCAAGTGGTAGATAAGTTATCTCTCTCCCAGGAAAAGGCCCAGCGGTTTTCCAACCGACATAGGACCATTGGTCCTCAGTTTAAAGTTGGTGATATGGTGTGGTTATCATCAAAAAATATTGCTATGAAGGTGGCTTCTCCTAAGTTTAAGCCTAGATTTATTGGACCTTACAAGACTTTGGAGATTATTAATCCGGTCTCTTTTCATTTGGCTCTTCCTGTCACATTTAAAATCCATAATGTGTTTCATAAGTCTCTGTTGAAGAGGTTTGTTGAACCTTTTGTTCCGGGGGTGGCACCTCCAGACGTTGTATTGGTTGAAGGTAACATGGAATATGAGGTAGAAAAAGTATTGGATTCTCGTCTGGCGAGACGGAGACTCCAGTATTTGGTTAAGTGGAAGGGTTATGGTCAGGAGGATAATTCCTGGGTCTCTGCCTCTGATATTCATGCCAAAAGATTGGTGCGTGCCTTCCATCGGGCTCACCATGATCACCTTGGTGGCGTGGTTGAGGGTTCGGTGACCCCTCCTCAAGGGGGAGGTACTGTTGTGAGTTCATTTTCCCCTTCACTACTGAGGCCCGATGAACTTCCTCTTCTTGTAAGGAAAGGTAGTGAGCCTGATTATCAGGCACCTGAGCCTAATGATGATGACTGGCTGAGTGGAGTTATGGACTGGATATAAGGCTGCCAACGCCCTCCTGCCCTGCGGGTGACTTCTCTGTGGGATTCTTGGAGACCAGTCTGAATTCCTGCTCTTCTAAAGCTAAGTTTTTCTGCGCTGCTTTTTGCATTTGTGCTTTGACTTTGTTTGCTTTGTTTTTCTGGATTTCTGCCATTTCCTGCTGGGGTGAGCTGAATTCCTTTAGCTCTGTCTTCTGAAAATACCGGAGTGCTGATATAGATTTTGAAGCCTAGCTGCTTCAGGGTCTTTTTCCATATCAGCTGTTGGCTTATTTCTTTGATAGGGTTTTTGGCAGATTGCAGACAGCAACCGTCCTTTCCTGTCCTGTTTAGTTTAGCTTGGGCCCCATCGTTTGCTCAGCCTATCTTTCTATCTGTGTGAGTGTTTTTTCATCTTGCTTCACCGTCATTATATGTTGGGGGCTGCCTTTTACTTTGGGGTCTGCTCTGGGGCAGTTTAGATTTCCTTTTCTGTCTTTAGGCTATTTAGCTCTCCGGCTGTGATCGAGGGGTCTAGGGCACCGTAGGAACCCCCCACGGCTACTGCTAGTTGTGTTGATAGGTTCAGGGGTCTGCAATCTGATAGTTGCCAACTTCTCTAGACGTAGCTTCTATTTTTGTGTCTGCCTCCTATGGTGATTCTTCATAACAGTGAGTGTTCATTCAAACCGCTGCTTTTTGCTATTTTGGGTCCTATTGAATAATGAATGTTTTGAATTTTCTCCAAAAGTAAAGTAGTTGCAAACTCATCCTTTTAGAAACTTGTTTGGGCTGTTGAGAGGAGTAAAAAAACATCAAAAATTTCAATCCTGCATGATTCTACCAAGAAATGTGATTGTTCATTCAAAACGCTGCTTTTTGCTATTGAGCTCAATTGAATAATGAATGTTTTGAATTTTCTCCAAAAGTAAAGTAGTTGCAAGCTCATCCTTTTAGAAACTTGTTTGGGCTCATGAGAGGAGTAGAAAAACATCAAACATTTCAATCCTGCATGATTCTACCAAGAAATGTGATTGTTCATTCAAAAAGCTGCTTTTTGCTATTGAGCTCTAATGAATAATGAATGTTTTGAATTTTCTCCAAAAGTAAAGTAGTTGCAAACTCATCCTTTTAGAAACTTGTTTGGGCTGTTGAGAGGAGTAAAAAAACATCAAAAATTTCAATCCTGCATGATTCTATTAAGAAATGTGAATTCATTCAAACCGCTGGTTTTTGCTATTGGGCCCTATTGAATAATAAATAATTTTCTCCAAAAGTAAAGTAGTTGCAAACTCATCCTTTTAGAAACTTGTTTGGGCTGTTGAGAGTAGTAGAAAAGCATCAAAAATTTAAATCCTGCATGATTCTACCAAGAACTGTGATTGTTCACTCAAAACGCTTCTTTTTGCTATTAGACCCTATTGAATAATGAATGTTTAGAATTTTCTCCAAAAGTAAAGTAGTTGCAAGCTCATCCTTTTATAGTCTTGTTTGGGCTGTTGAGAGGAGTAGAAAAACATCAAAAATTTCAATCCTCTGGCTTCAGTGTCTCTAGTATTTACCTTGGCCTCCAACACAGCCAGTTGCTGCTCAAAAGTGCGGTCTGCACAATCAACACTTGTTCCTGTGTTACTGGTGTTCTGTAATGTCAGTTGATCCCCTGATGTGTGTCCGGCAATGTCTTCTGCTCTGTCCACATTCCCACTACTAGTCCCTCCACCATTACCAAGCAGCAGCTTACCACCTCTGCACGATGGACCCCGGGCTACGAACGCACCTTACCATCATCTTTATTACTTGGTGCGTTCTGCCAGCCCTAACATTATGCTAGCGCCAGGGTTTGGCTCGTAATGGCGGATGAACAGCAACTACAGCGGTACATTCAGCAGCTGGAGGGTAGGTGGCGGCTTTTGAGTGCACAACCACAGCCGTGGATGTTACCACAGTAGCTGCTCAGGCTGCTAGCATCGCTGTAGCCACTTTGTCCAATGCCCCACCTGTTCCGACATTATCCTGTCTCCCGTTGCCAGATAAGTTTTCTGGTGATAGCCAGTAATGTAGGGGATTCGTGAGCCAGTGTACTATACACCTTGTGCTTCTGGCTGCACGTTTCCCCTCAGAGTGGGCCAAGGTGGGATTCATAATACCTCTCTCATTGGACAGGGCGTTGGAGTGGGCCACGACATTGTGGGAGTGTGACGATCATGCAGTGCAGAGTGCTTCACAGTTTCTGAACACTCTGAAACAGGTCTTTTTGGGACCTCGAGTCACCCACGAAACAGCGCTCCAATTGGCATCTACACAGGGTTCGTCCACGGTCAGCCAATTTGCTACCCATTTCCGGACACAGGCTTCCAAGCTGGAGTGGCCGGATAAAGTCCTCATTCCCGTGTTTTGGAGGGGGCTGGCTGACCATGTAAGAATGCTCTGGCCACTAGGGAGATTCCTGCCACACTGGAGGAGCTAATAGCGGTCTCTACTCGAATCGACCTTCATTTTAATGAGCGAAGGTTGGAATGAGCCCAGTGCAGGCAGAGGTTTCAGATGGCTCCCAGCTTCGCCAAACCCCTGGAATCCCCGGCCCAGACATCCGAGCCACTTGAGGCCATGGAGGTGACGCGGGCGGGATCTAAGTCCTGGACCGCTCGTACATGCATGGTCTGTCGGATATGCCAGCAGTGAGGAAATATCGCCTCTAGGTGTCCTCAGCGAGCGATGGAACGTCCACGCTTAGTGTCATTAGGAGCTGGTTCACTAGACGCAGCAATGCCATCCTCTAAGCTCAACTTTAGGGGGACTATCGGTATTGGCCCATCCACCCAGGTGGTAGAGCTTTGCGTGAATTCCGGGATGGAGGGCAAATTTATGTCTTCTGCCTTCTCCCGATGGCACGCAATTCCACTGGTGATGCTCGCCAAGCCAGTGACCATACGGGTGATAAATGGGTCGACATTACCCTCACAGATAACACATCAGACCATCCTATTTACTCTATCCATGTCTCCATGCCATCTGGAGATCATCTGCTAGTCATGTCTGAGGGCATTGATGAGGTTCTCTTAGGGATGCCATGGCAAAGCTATCACACCCCTCATATAAAGTGTTCTTCTGGGAGAATTCTGGGATGGAGTAAATCCTGTGAGGGTAGATGTCAGGAGTGCCTTCAAGTTGCTTCTACAGAGGTAACCGCAGATCTTTCCTCTCTCCCCAACCACTTTTGGTCCAATGCGGACATGTTCACCAAGAAGGCAGCGGAGTTTCTTCCGCCTCACCATCCCTACAACAGTTCTATTGACCTCTTGCCTGGTGCTGAGCCTCCCCGCGGTCAGGTTTATCCTCTCTCTCCCGTTGACAGTCAATGTCTCAGTACATCCAGGAGAATCTGGCAAGAGGATTCATTAGAAAGTCAGTGTCACCTGCAGGGGCGGGGTTCTTCTTTGAACAAAAGAAGAACGGGGTGCTACATCTGTGCATAGACTACAGGGGTCTTAACGCCATTACCATTAAGAACAAGTACCCTCTGCCCCTGATATTGGAGCTTTTAGATAGGTTGCGGGGAGCGAGGGTTTTTACTAAGCTTGATCTGCAGGGTGCCTACAACCTGATACGCATCCGTGAGGGGGATGAATGGAAGACCGCATTTAACATCAGGGATGGGCACTATAAATACCTGGTGATGCTATTCGGGCTTTGTAATGCTCTGGCTGTCTTCCAATACTTTGTGAACGACATCTTCCGGGATATGCTCACCACCTCAGTTGTAGTCTATCTGGATAATATTTTCGTCTACTCTCCAGATATTGACTCCCACCGGAGAGATGTTTGCAAAGTCTTCGACCTCCTACGGGCAAACTCCCTCTACGCTAAGTTGAAGTAGTGTGTGTTTGAGCAGGAGTCCTTTCCTGGGCTATATCATCAACCCCCAAGGATTGGCCATGGATCCTGCCAAGCTACAGGCGGTCATGGATTGGCAGGAGCCTCATTCCCTTAAGACGGTGCATCATTTTTTTGGATTTATCAACTAATACCGCCAATTCATCTCCCACTTCTCAACTTTGGTAGCACAGCTGGTAGACAGTCTGGGCCACCCATTGTGACACGTGTTCCAATTGTTCCATTGTGACACACCTGGCTGTTGTAAGTCAATAGGACACTCAGGTGAAGGTAGGTATTTAGGTAGGCCACAAGAGGGAGACAATGGAACACGTGTCACAATGGGCGGTACAGACTGTCTTCCAGCTGTGCGGAAGCAGCCAGCTTCAGTCTGCTGAGAGAGCCTCAGTAGACAGGTAGGGAGGTGGGTATGCACACTCATTGGTTACGATACCCAGCATCAGGAGAGATAAGGTTTCCAAAAACAGACTGATTTGAATTGAAACCACAGAAAGTTGCCTATTCAAAGCAATATTTGAATGCTTTTTTCAACTTTGGTTCCTCTGCATTAGTTTTTTCTTGGTCCAAGTTGCACATTTCAAATGCCAAATGCATTTGGCTTGATTTAACTTGACCAACTCTGCTACATCAATTACTCACCTATATATGGAAGGCATTGTATTGTATTCAGTCTGCAGTTTAAATCATCTATCTTGGCTTTTGCTGCTTGGTAGGTACAGGTGTGAAGCTGCTGCAATGTGTGATACATTTCTGCACACCCACCGTCTTAGTAAGGGAAAAGCGCCCCCACAACAAGTTGGAGTTTCGGTGAGAAAAGAGCCCGTACAGGGTGAAGCGACTACTCAGCAGACGGGGACCCGTCTATGAGATTCAACCTGAAACAGGTGAAGAGCTTCCCACCCGTACACTACATCGGAATAAGCTGCAACCCTGCTTGTCTCGGGACCCTCGAGTGGTACCAGCTGCCCCGATGCCCACGGCAGCTGAACCAGTGATGCCTGAGACTACAGAAATAACCGAGGAAACTTCGACTTCCACTTTCCTAGTGGCTGATTCTTCAACCTCTACTGATCTAAGACGCTCTGAACGTTCAATGGCAGGTGTACCCCCATACGCTACAATCAGGACAAATTCATCTGGCAAATTGTACAAGGTCTGGAAGATTGCTAGCAGGAGCTCCAGAAACTCTCTCCTATGGAATGGCGAGCTCACAGGGAGGGAGAATGTAAGGGAGTGAAGTGTTGTGAGTTCATTTTCCCCTTCACTACTGAGGCCCGATGAACTCCCTCTTCTGGTAAAGAAAGGTAGTGAGCCTGATTATCAAACATCTGAGCCTAATGATGATGACTGGCTGAGTGGAGTTACTGACTGGATATAAGGCCGCCGACGCCCTTCTGCCCTGCGGGTGATTTCTCTGTGGGATCCTTGGAGACCAGTCTGAATTCCTGCTCATCTAAAGCTAAGTTTTCTGCTCTGCCTTTTGCATTTTTGCTTTGCCTTGTTTTGCTTTGTTTTTCTGGATTTCTGCCATTCCCTGCTGGGGTGAGCTGAATTCCTTTAGCTCTGTCTTCTGAAAATACCTGAGTGCTGATTTAGTTTTGAAGCCTAGCTGCTTCAGGGTCTTTTTCCATATCAGCTTGCTGGCTAATGTCTTTGATAGGGTTTTTGCAGATTGCAGACAGCAACCTTCCTTTCCTGTCCTGTTTAGTTAGTTTTGGGCCCCATCGCTTGCTCAGCCTATCTTTCTGTCTGTGTGAGTGTTTTTTCATCTTGCTTCACCGTCATTATATGTTGGGGGCTGCCTTTTGCTTTGGGGTCTGCTCTGGGGCAGTTTAGATTTCCTTTTCTGTCTTTAGGCTATTTAGCTCTCTGGCTGTGATCGAGGGGGTCTAGGGCACCGTAGGAACCCCCCACGGCTACTGCTAGTTGTGTTGATAGGTTCAGGGGTCTGCAACCTGATAGTTGCCAACTTCTCTGGTTTTCTGGACGTAGCTTCTATTTTTGTGTCTGCCTCCTACGGTGACTCATTCATAACAGTGAAGTACAGGAAGAGCCGAGGGAGAGTTCCCTCCTCTCCTTCGTGCCCTGAACCATTGACAAGGGCAGCAGGTTCCCCGGGGGACACTCTAGCACCCAGAAACAGGAAGGTAGGACAGCTGAGAGCGATTTAGATGAAGGAATTGAGGGTAAACTGATTAAATTTGCTGATGACACAAAGCTAGGAGGGATAGCTAATACTAGAGGAGAGAGAGGATTCAAAAAGATTTAAATAAACTGGAGAAGTGGGCAGCAACTAACAGAATGGTTTTTAACAGGGAGAAATGCAAAGTACTACATCTGGGCAATAAAAATGAAAAAAGCATATACAGAATGGGAGGAATAGGGCTAAGTGACAGCACATGTGAAAAAGACTTGGGTATACTAATAGATCACAGACTGAATATGAGTCAACAGTGTGATGCAGCTGCAAAAAAGGCAAATGCAATTCTAGGATGTATTAACAGAAGCATACAGTCTAGATCACGTGAGGTCATTATTTCCCGCTACTCCTCTTTGGTCAGACCTCATCTGGAATATTGTGTCCAGTTTTGGGCACCACATTTTAAAAAAGACATCAACAAACTGGAGCAAGTTCAAAAAAGAGCGACCAGAATGGTGACCGGTCTGCAAACCCTGTCTTATGCGGAAAGGTTGCAGGATTTGGGAATGTTTAGTTTGCAAAAGAGAAGACTGAGAGGAGACTTAATAGCTGTCTACAAATATCTAAAGGGCTGTCACATTGTAGAAGGATCAACTTTATTCTCATTTGCACAAGGAAAGACTAGAAGCAATGGGATGAAACTGAATGGGAGGAGACACAGATTAGATATTAGAAAAAACTTTTTGACAGTTAGAGTGATCAATGAGTGGAATAGGCTGCCACAAGAAGTGGTGAGTTCTCCTTCAATGGAAGTCTTCAAACAGAGGCTGGACAGACATCTGACTGGGATGATTTAGCGAATCCTGCTTTGAGCAGGGGGTTGGACCAGATGGCCCAGGAGGTCCCTTCCAACTCTACGATTCTATGATTCTATACTTGGAGCAAAAAGGATATCATCAGTCTCATACCCCCCTGGCTCCCGCAGTAACCCCTCGTACCCCAACTAGACATCGTTAAAGTCTCAGGATCCAGAGTACTACGGACTACAAGCGCTGCTGGTGACTCGGCGCCAACATTGGAGAAGAGTGACACCTTCAAACAAGACCCCAGCAGACTGATAAGTTATTTTCTTAAGGTAAAACTTATTACTGTTAAATACTGTTTATGCTTTTTGACCGTTTGCTAAACCCATTCACATTATATTCATTTCCACACTGTTAATTTCACCAGTGTCATTCCCTGTAAATAAACTTCCCTATAACTGTTGGTCCGTCTGTTCCATGGTGACATACCTACTATTTCTGCATGTTATTATAGCCTCAGCAGACAGGTAGGGAGGGGGGTATGCATGCTCGTTCATTACAATACCCAACGTCAGGAGAGATAAGGTTTCAAAAAACAGACTGAATTGAAACCAAAGCAAGTTGTCTTTTCAAAGCAATATTTGAATGCTTTTTTCAACTTTGGTTACTCTGCATTAGTTTTTTCTTGGTCCAAGTTGCACATTTCAAATACCAAATGAATTTGGCTTTATTTTGAATTGACCAACTCTGCTACATCAGGTATTCACCTATATATGGAAGGCATTGTTTTGCATTCAGTCTGCAATTTTAATCATCTAACTTGGCTTTTCCTGCTTGGTAGGTAAAGGTGTAATAAGCTGCTGTAATGTGTTTAGCTTTGGATGCATACATTTCTACCTACCCACCTGCTACAAGGCCTTCAGCCCCTTACCCTCAGTACTTCCCACCTTAATTCAAGTATCCCATGTGTATTTAAGTTGTTCAATTTCTACCACATTCTGGACGTTTATGATTTCTTTTGTGAAACATTGTCTCCCTCTTGTGGCCCTCCAACTTCTAAATTTTGTGTATATGTATTCAATGACAAAGAAGGAATTGGTCTGGTGTGTTGATTGAATTAGTGGCCTACCTAATTACCTAACTACCTTCACCTGTTTGAGTATCCTATTGGCTTACAGCAGCCAGGTGTGTCACAATGGAACAATTGGAACACGTGTCACAATAGGCGGCCCAGACTGTCTTCCAGCTGTGCGGCAGCAGCCAGCTTCAGTCTGCTGAGGTAACCTCAGCAGACAGGTAGAGAGGGGGGTATGCACGCTCGTTGGTTACAACACCCAGCATCTGGAGAGATAAGGTTTCCAAAAAAAAAGACAGAATTGAATTGAAATCAAAGCCATATTTGAATGCTTTTTTCAACTTTGGTTGCTCTGCATTAGCTTTTTCTTGGTCCAAGTTGCACATTTCAAATGCCAAATACATATGGCTTGATTTAACTTGACCAACTCTGCTACATCATCTCCACCTATATATGGAAGGCATTGTATTGTATTCAGTCTGCAATTGAAATCATCTATCTTGGCTTTTGCTGCTTGGTAGGTACAGGTGTGATCTGGGCCTGACTGGGACTAAAATGCAGCCCTGGCATTTGAAGGAGCACAGGCCCACTTGTTGCATCGTGAAAATGCAATCTGTGTGAACCTGTAGATTACAAGACGTGAGGCGAGCGTAACACGACTATATAACATACAGTCTCAGAAGGCCAAGTATAACAGTTCAGTCCTATTTATTGCTCTAAGGCCGAGGTCATACAAGCATATAACATGGCTGAGTGCTATGTGATAAAACATCCCATAGCACTCGGCCCAGTGTTACTCTATGGTGCAGCTCAAATCTGTGATTATTTTCTCATGTCGATTGGACATGAGAACAATAGCTGCATGCTGCGACACGCAGTGAGTCTATGGATGCATGTGAAACATTGGACTGCATTCTGATGTCATCCCAGTGCAGTCCGATATACGCCGAGACAGGTAATAGAGGAGATGGAGAAATTACTTTTTCCATCCACTCTGCACCTGAGCTGCGATTCTGTCATGCGAGAGGATGGGAGCAGACAACACTGATACTAGGTTCCCGCTTGCAGCAAAGATGGAGCACAGGGTTATTGGCATATCGCATCCAATGCTCTCGCATCAGATTTTATGCACTCTTGTGATTACAGCCTTAGTTGCAGTACCAATAAAAGTTGCTACTTTACACAGAGCGGGGTCTCGTAGATAATGAACAACTGAGTGTAAATCCAATAAAATACAAATTTTATTAAGTATTCAATATACAAAAGTTCATATAGATGTACATAAAAGCATAAAAGGGTTCACATACGGGGAATGAGCAGACAAGAAAGTATATAGAAACCGGGCCTTAGATAAACATCAAGAGGTGGGAAGAAGGTTTAAAGTCATATAGGTTATATATGTGTACCATAATGCACGGCTTTAAAGTGCATGTGCCAGAATGTAAACCATAAAAAAAGAGTAGATTCAATAGACGTGCCGGGTGCAGGGTCTCCTGTGAGATCCCTAGCAGTTTCTCATATATCAAAAATGCATATTGTAGCAAATGTCACTCTTACCCATAATTCCGCGCTAAGAGTTCCTGGAGCACACAGCCCCAATGCGCGTTTCCCCCGAGGAAGCCAACGCCAAAGCACTTACTCTCCGGCGGTACACAACTGACACGATGACATGATGTCATCATGTCAGCTGTTTCACATGCTGATTGGTGGAGGAAGTGGCCGGAGGTCATTTATATTTCACAGTCAGCTTGAAGACTTACACTTGTTCCTCTTCAGCAGTTTATTGTAAAATAATTCACACTGCTGCTGCGCCCGGCGTCTATCATTATTTGCATCTCTGACGGTCACGTCAATAGCGCTCCAGAGAATGAGCTGCTGAGCTCCTGATTGGCTGCAGCACTACTGACGAGACAACAGAACTGTAGACGCTGCATCTGCACAGTGTGAATAAAGCACAGGTTGTTATTTTTAAAACAAACAACGTGGGGGGTAGTGCCATGTGATGTTTTATCGGATAGCACTCGGCCCAGTGTTATTCTATGGGGCAGAGGAGATCAGTAATTATTTTCTCATGTCAAATCGTCATGAGAGAACAATGGCAGCATGCTGTGATTGGCAGCAAGACTCGGCTCACTCGAACCCATATAAGCCTATGGGTCTTAGTGAAACTTCACACTGCACTCGGATGTCATCCCAGTGCAGTCCGATATACACAAAGTCAGGCCATGGAGGAGATGGAGAAATTACTTTCTCCGTCTCCTTCGCTTCTGTGCTGTGATTCTCTCATGAGAGAGGATTGGAGCACAGAGCACGGACACTCAGATCACGCTTGCAGCACAGCTGGAGCCGAGTATCATTAGTATATCGCATCCGATGTGACTCCACTCCAGCCTTAGGCTCTGTGTCCACAATGAGATTATGGTGCGTTTTTGACACTACATATTTTTGTTCCATCAAAAATGCAGCTTCTTACAGATCAGCAATGTGGATGGGTTTTATAAAAACCTCCTACCCGCTGGGCTTTTTTTATGCAGTGTAAAGTGACCGGGAGTGTGTGCTTCAAATTCACAACCTGTCACTTTTTCTTGCAGATATGCTAAGTTTTCTGTGTACATTTTTCCCATAGACACTTTGGACCAATTGCCCAGGATCAATAACTCTGTAGCAAGAGATATCATAAAACTTAACTTTTAGGCTATGTGCACACGTAGCGGATCTCTTGCGGAAATTACCGTGAGAATTCCGGATTCCATTCCGCGGGAGAATCGCATTTAAATTCCCACGGAAAAACTAGCATTTTGCAAGCGTAATTAGCTTGCAGAATGCTGGCGTTTTCCAAGCGATCTGTAGCATCGCTTGGAGAACTGATTGACAGGTTGGTCACACTCGTCAAACATTCATTGAGTGTGACCATCTTTTTACTATTGAGGCTGCCTATGCAGCATCAGTAGTAAAAGATAGAATGTAAAAAATAATTAAATATTGTTATTCTTACCTTCCGGTGTCCCGCGCAGCCTTCCCGCCTCTCTCCACGCTCCTGGTCCCAGTAATCCTTTGCGCGAATGACCGCGAGACTTTGCGCTCCCGCGACGACAACATGAATGAACACGAGACGTCGTGCTCCCGCGACATCGCGACGTCATCGCGGTCATTCTCGCAAAGGATTACTGGGACCGGGAGCGTGGAGAGAGGCGGGAAGGCTGCGCGGGACGTCGGAAGGTAAGAATTACAATATTTTTTACAGGGATATGGTACCCACAGCCCCGAGGAAAGTCTCCCTTCCTCCGGATCATGGGTACCATCCGCAAATGTTCTGCTTACTTTTCGCACAGCCACATGCGGAAAGTAAGCAGAACAATGCATTCCTATGGGTGCGGGATCGCCACAATTCTGCTAAATTAATGAGCATGCTGCGTTTTTTACCGTGAAGCAATTCCGCTGCGGAAAAAACTGCAGCATTAGCACAGCATTGCAGAATCCCAAAGGAATGCATAGGATGCTTATTTTTCGCGTTCTCACGGCAAAATCGCGCTTTTAAAACCGCCGCAAAATTTATGGACCTACAGATCATTTTACCAGGACCTTTGTCAGTCCCAATTTTGAAATCCAGTGTTCCTCAACTGAAAACAAGGTTATTACCTTCAGTATCCGCTGCTTACCAGACGCCTCTTATTCCAGAGTTTAAGACCAGATATTGGTTTCAATTCGATTCAGTCTGTTTTTGGAAACCTTATCTCTCCTGATGCTGGGTATTGTAACCAACAAGCGTGCATACCCCCCTCTCTACCTGTCTGCTGAGGCTCCCTCAGCAGACTGCAGCTGGCTATTGTCGCACAGTTGGAAGACAGTGTGGGCCGCCCATTGTGACACGTGCAGCAGTGCCTGTGACAGATCGCTGATCCGTGATGTGACAGATAAGCGATCTGTCACAGGACAGTGATGTCCCCCATGGGACATTATAATAAAGTAAAAAAAAAGTGTAAAAATAATTTAAAAAAAAAAAAAAAAAATATTCCCTAATAAATTCATTTTTTCAAAATAAAAAGACAAAAAAACAATAAAAGTACACATATTTGGTATTGCTGCGTCCGTAATGACCCACCCTATAAAACTGTTCCATTAGTTAACCCCTTTAGCGAACTCTTTAAAAAACAAATAGAAAATGAGGCAAAAAATAATGATTTATCATACTGCCTTACAATAAAGTGCAATAACGCGCGATCAAAAAGATGCATATGAGTATCCATGGTACCACTGAAAATGTCATCTTGTCCCGCAAAAAACGAGCCGCCACACAGCAACATCAGCGAAAAAATAAAGTTATAGCTCGCAGAATAAAACGATGCAAAAATAATTATTTTTTATATAAAATTGTTTTCATTGCATAAAACCGCCAAAACATAAGAAAAATGACATAAATGAGGTATCGCTGTAACCGTACTGACCCGGAGAATAAAACTGCCTTATCAATTGAACCACACGCGGAACGGTGTTAACGCACCCCACCAAAAGATATTCATGAATCGCTAGTTTTTGTTCGTTCTGCGTCCCAAAAATCGGAATAAAAAGCGATTAAATGTCACGTGCCCGAAAATGGTACCAATAAAAACGTCAACTTGTCCTGCAAAAATTAAGGCCTCACATGACTCGGTGGGTCAAAATAAGGAAAAATTATAGCTCTCAAAATGTGATGATGCATAAACTATTTTTACAATAAAAGGCGTCTTTTAGCGTATGACAGCTGCCAAAAATAAAAACCCGCCATCTATAGTAAATCAAACCCCCCTTTATCACCCCCTTAGTTAGGGAAAAATAATAAAATAAAATGTTTTTTATTTATTTCCATTTTCCCATTAGGGCTGGGGTTAGGGTTAGGGTTGGAGTTAGAATTGGGGGGTTTCCACTGTTTTGGCACATCAGGGGCTTTCCAAACGCGACATGGCGTTCGATCTCAATTCTAGCCAAAAAAATTAAATGGCGCTGCTTCCCTTCCGAGCTCTGCCATGTGCCCAAATAGTGGTTTACCCCCATATATTGGGTATCAGCATACTCAGGACAAATTGCACAATAACCTTTGGGGTCCTGTTGCTCTTGGGAAAATAAAAATTGGGGGAGAAAAGTTCATTTTTGTGGAAAAAATGACTTTTTTAATTGTACGGCTGTACGTTATAAACTTCTGTGAAGCCCTTGAGGGTTCAAAGTGCTCACCACACATCTAGATAAGTTCCTTGGGGGGTCTAGTTTCCAAAATGGGGTCACTTGTGGGGGGTTTCCACTGTTTAGGCACATCAGGGGCTCTACAAACGTGGCATGGCATCCAATCTGAATTCCAGCCAATTTTGCAGTGAAAAAGTCAAACGGCGCTCCTTCCCTTCCGAGCTCTGCCATGCGCCCAAACAGTGGTTCCTTCCAACAATTCAGGTATCGGCGTACTCAGGACAAATTGCACAATAACATTTCCAGTCCAATTTCTCCCGATACCCTTGGTAAAATAAAAAATTTGAACATGAAATAATTTTTTTGTGAAAAAAAGTTAAATGTTCATTTTTTATTTTTAAACATTCAAAAAATTCCTGTGAAGCACCTGAAGGGTTAATAAACTTCTTGAATGTGGTTTTGAGCACCTTGAGGGGTGCAGTTTTTAGAATGGTGTCACTTTTCGGTATTTTCTATCATATAGACCCCTCAAAGTGACTTCAAATGTGGTGTGGTCCGTAAAAATAAAATGGTGTTGCAAAAATGAGAAATCGCTGGTCAATAGTGTGGAGCGATACAATCAGATATCGTGAAATATCGGATCGGATTAGATCGGACCGATACCACAAAAGTATCGGGTATCGCCGATTCCGATACCGGAAGCCAAATTCAAGTCAATGGGACAGAAATATCGGAATTAAAAAAAACCCTTTCTTTTCTTGTAGGTTAATTCTTGTAGAATGTATTGGGGGAGGTGGACGAGACATTAAAGGCATAGAGGTTTATCCCAATCAAATGGAATAACAGGAATTAATTTGTTTTTTTAAAGACGTTCGGAGTTACAAAGATATTGACTATGTTAACCTTTTCTATATTTTGTCAGATATGTATGTTTCACTACTTCCATGCTCTTCACCTTCTTTTTTACTTCACCCACACTTTCTCCTTCATCATCCTCAGCAGCAGGACCATCTTTTTAATCAACTTCTTCTTCACCTCATAAATCATCTTCTTCACCGTCTTCCTATTATTCTTTTTTTTACATTCTTCATATTCTTCTTATTCAACTATTATTCTTCTTATTCTACTTCATCTTCTTCCTATTCTTCTTCTTCTTCTTCATCATATTCTTATTTGTGAGTCATTCCTGTAGTTGTTATGTATAAAAGTTTGAAGATTACACATTCCGTTCTGCCTGTCACAAAAGATTTACAACAGGCTTTGTCCGCGCTCAGTTTGGCCTGCAGTAGCAGACATTTTCCAGGGGCACCACGAGGAGGAACGGACTCCTAGAATCATAGAATCGTAGAGTTGGAAGGGACCTCCTGGGCCATCTGGTCCAACCCCCTGCTCAAAGCAGGATTTGCTAAATCATCCCAGTCAGATGTCTGTCCAGCCTCTGATTGAAGACTTCGATTGAAGGAGAACTCACCACATCTCGTGGCAGCTTGTTCCACTCATTGATCACTCTGTCAAAAAGTTTTTTCTAATATCTAATCTGTGTCTCCTCCCATTCAGTTTCATCCCGTTGCTTCTAGTCTTTCCTTGTGCATACACTGCTTAGTCATCTTCTGCTTATAATTTATATATCTTTTGCTCTGATTTTTAGTCTTATGCTCAATGTTCTTCTGCTTCTTGGTCTTCTGCTTCTTGGTCTTCTGCTTCTTGGTCTTCTGTCTCTTGTTGTTCTGTATCTTGGTGGTTGTCTTCATGTTCTTTGTCCTCTTGGTCATCTTCTTCAGGGTCATCATTTTGGTTTTCGGGGTAGTCTTCCGGGTCGTCGTCTTCAGGGAGATCCAGAGTGATAATAAACAAAAAACATTTCCAAAAGCTTGAACTTGGAAATGTAGCAGAAGGTACAAGGCGGCTGAGGAACTGTCGAGAACCAGCTGACGGTGCTGGAATCCGGATGGGTAGCCGAAGCTGCAAGAGCCAATGGAACTAGCGAGGACCAGCTGATGGTGCTGGAACCCAGAAGGGCAGCAGAAGGAACAAGAGCCAATGGCACTACCGAGGACCAGCTGACCGTGCTGGAATCCGGTTACTAAGCAGGAGGTACCTGTGCTAGAAAGCACTACCAAGGACCAGCAGACATTGCTGGAACTCGGCTACCAAGAAGGAGGCACCTAGGCCAAAGGCACTGCCTGGAACCAGCTGACGGTGCTGGAACCCGGAAGGGCAGCAGAAGCTGCAAGAGCAAATGGTACTAGCGAGAACCAGCTGACGGTGCTGGAACCCGGAAGGGCAGCAGAAGGAACAAGAGCCAATGGCACTACCGAGGACTAGCTGACGGTGCTGGAAGCCGGCTACTAAGCAGGAGGTACCTGTGCTAGAAAGCACTACCAAGGACCAGCAGACATTGCTGGAACTCGGATAGCGAGAAGGAAGCACCTAGGCCAAAGGCTCTGCCTGGAACCAACTGACGGTGCTGGTACCTGGAAGGGCAGCAGAAGCTGCAAGAGCAAATGGAACTAGCGAGAACCAGCTGATGGTGCTGGAACCCAGAAGGGCAGCAGAAGGAACAAGAGCTAATGGCAGTACTGAGGACCAACTGACGGTGCTTGAACCCGGTTACTAAACAGGACGTACCTGTGCTAGAAAGCACTACCAAGTACCAGAAAACATTGCTGGAACTCGGATACCGAGAAGGAGGCACCTAGGCCAAAGGCTCTGCCTGGAACCAGCTAACGCTGCTGGAACCCGGAAGGGCAGCAGAAGGAACAAGAGCCAATGGCACTACCGAGGACCAGCTGACGGTGCTGGAACCCGGTCACTAAGCAGGAGGTACCTGTGCTAGAAAGCACTAACAAGTAACAGCAGAAATTGCTATTGCTGGAACTTGGATACCGAGAAGGCTCTGCCTGGAACCAGCTGACTGTGCTGGAACCCAGATGGGTAGCAGAAGGTACCCATGAAAAACAAAGTTGCAAGGTCGCGAGCCGGCCGCAGCTACCGAAACCCACAGTCCTTACAGGGGTGCTTGTCCTATTGGCACTACGGAACCAGCCTTTATTACCAGAACCCGCAGCCCACATAGGAAGGACCTAAACTGCAGGCACCATAGACTCGGCTAACCCGGCCGCAACACGACAGGAAAACGTTTTGTTGGCAAAGTGACGTTGACACTACCTGGAAACAGCAGGCGTGCTGGAACCAGGATGGGCAGGAGAGGTACCCATGCCAAAGACACTTGTGAGCAGCAACTGGCGATGTTGGAGCCCAGGGTCAATCAGGGTGTAGGCTGAGGCCTAATTTCATCAAGTTTAATATCGGTTGTAGACTACTACTGATTTTAACCGTGCTCCAATTAGGCCTCTGGCTTCAGTGTCTCTAGTATTTACCCTGGTGTCCAACACCGCCAGTTGCTGCTCAAAAGTGCAGTCTGCACAATCAACTAGTAGTGGGAATGTGGACAGAGCAGAAGACATTGCCGGACACACATCAGGGGATCAACTGACGTTACAGAACACCAGTAACACACGAACAAGTGTTCATAGTGCAAACTGCACTTTTGAGCAGCAACTGGTGGTGTTGAAGGCCAGGGTAAATACTAGAGACACTGGAGCCAGAGGCCTAATTGGAGCATGGTTAAAAATCAGTTGTAGCCTGAATGTAGAGGCAGCAGTAGACATTGCCGTACACACAGCAGGGGAGCAGCTGGCATTACTGCACCCGACTAACACTGGAGCATGTGTTTTTCTCTGTGTAGATGGTACTTCTGAGCAACAACTGGCTGTGTTGAAGCCCAGTGTGAATCATGGTGTATGCTGAGGCCTACATGGAGCAAGTTGAAAAGCTGATGTAGTGTAATTTTGGAGGGAGCAGGAGACTTTGCCGTCCACACAGCAGGGGAGCAGCTGGCGTTACTGGACCCCACAAGCACAGGAGCTAGTGTTTTTCTCTGTGCACACGGCACTCTTGAGCAACAACTGGCAATGTTGGAGCCCAGGATCAATCATGGCGCAGGCTGAGACCTACTTGGTGCAAGTAGAAAATATGATCTAGTTTGCATGAGGAGTCAGCAGGAGATATTGCCGTCCACACAGCAGGGGAGCAGCGGGCGTTACTGAACCCCACTAACACAGGAGCTAGTGTTTTTCTCTGTGCAGACGGCACTTCTTAGCAACAACTGGCTGTGTTGAAGCCCAGGGATTACAGTTCAGGTGGTAGAAACATGAACACAACAGGAGACCTGGATACTGTTGCCAACCAATTATTTATTCTGGAACAGGACTGGCAAATTCTGGCGAGATCCAGGCCTTGCTCATTTTCAGAAAAGTAAGCCGGTCAACGTTATCGGAGGATAGTCGCGTGCGACGGTCTGTTAGTACACCACCTGCGGCACTAAAGACGTGTTTCGATAATAAACTGGCAGCAGGGCAAGCCAGCACCTCCAATGCATACTGGCTAAGCTCTGGCCATGTATCCAGCTTAGAGACCCAAAACTTGAAGGGGGAAGAGCCGTCTGGGAGTACACTGCACCTTATCTCACCTGTACCTACCAAAGAAAAAATGAATGCAGAGCAACCAAAGTTGCAAAAAGCATTCAAATATTGCTTTGAAAAGACAACTTGATTTGGTTTCAATTCAATTCAGTCTGTTTTTGGAAACCTTATCTCTCCTGATGCTGGGTTTTGAAACCAACAAGTGTGCATACCCCCATCCCTATCTGTCTGCTGAGGCTCCCACAACAGAATGAAGCTGGCTGCTGCCACACTGCTGGAAGACAGTCTGGGATGCCCATTGTGACACGTGTTTCAATGTTCCATTGTGACACACCTGGGTGCTGTAAGCCGATAGAAAACTCAGACAGGTGAAGGTAGGTAGTTAGGTAGGCCTCTAATTCAAACAACACACCAGGGGACTGAACAATCTGCCACAAGCTGTAACATATGAGCGGGGCCCAGCGCTACCCCCAGCAGGGAGTACTCTGAACCTTAGCAACAAAGCAGAAAGCAAAAAAAGGCACAACCAAATTAGATGCAAAGGATTAGCAAAGGGTCTTAGTGAAACTTCACACTGGACTCGGATGTCATCCCAGTGCAGTCCGATATACACCAAGTCAGGCCAAGTAGGAGACGGAGAAATTACTTTCTCCGTCTCCTTCGCTTCTGTGCTGTGATACTCTCATGAGAGAGGATTGGAGCACAGAGCACGGACACTCGTATCATGCTCGCAGCAGAGCTGGAGCCGAGTATCATTAGTGTATCGCATCCGATGTGACTCCACTCCAGCCTTAGGCTCTGTGTCCACAATGAGATTTTGGTGTGTTTTTGACACGACATATTTTTGTTCCATCAAACACACAGCTTCTTACAGTTCAGCAATGTGGATGGGATTTATAAAAACCTCCTGCCCGCTGGGCTTTTTTTATGCAGTGTAAACTTACCTGGGGTGTGTGCTTCAAATACACAACCTGTCACTTTTTCTTGCAGATATGCTAAGTTTTCTGTGCACATTTTTCCCATAGACACTTTGGATCAATTGCCCAGGATCAATAACTCTGTAGCATGAGATACCATGAAGCTTAACTTTTAATATACAATAGGTAAACTAATTCAAATGCAAATAAAATATATATGTGACACAGACTATTACAAAGTGCTCACGACAAAATCAGTGCAGGTAATAAAACATTGGGGGGGGTCTTCCCTGTTTCTCTGAAGATCACCCTCAGAAGGCAGTATAGTAGGATGGGTGGATTAGTTCAGTCCTTAATATCCCCTGTCGTGCCCCAAATGCAGGACTCCCATCCTGAGGCCGGAGTAACTCCAGCGATGAATACGGACGAGTGCTATGCGATAAAACATCACATAGCACTCGGACCAGTATTCATCTACGGGACAGCTCCCATCACGGTTTTTTTCCCCAGCCGTTTTCAGTGTCCGAGTGAAATGGTAGCATACAGAGATTGCCACTGACACATGGCAGAGTCTCAGCTCACTCGCACCCATATAAGCCTATGTATGCGGATGAATTAGAAAAAACACGGCACTCGATGACAGAGGGAGGTGCACAAGTACGGTATCCAATACACTATAGATTATAGTAAAGACTTGGCACTCAAGAGGGAAAATTGAATTTAACCATTCCTTTATTGTACAAAGCATCCAGTTCAAAAATTCTTGAATGTTTCCGGTCGTACAATCGACCTTAGTAACATAGTAACAGTTAGTAAGGCCGAAAAAAGACATTAGTCCATCCATTAGACCCCCCCCAAGGAACTTATCTAGATGCAGAGTGCTCACTTTGAACCCCCAGGTGCTTCACAATTGATCCGTAAATAAAAAAGGTACTTTTTTTTCACAAAAATTTTCTTTTAGCCTATTTTTTCATTTTCACATGGGCAACAGGATAAAATGGATCCTAAAATTTGTTAAGCAATTTCTCCTGAGTACACCGATACCTCATATGTGGTCATAAACCACTGTTTAGGCGCATGGCAGGGTCCAGAAGCGAAGGAGCGCCATTTGACTTTGAATGGAAAATTAGCTCCAATCGTTATCGGACACCATGTCGCGTTTGGAAAGCCCGTGTGCCTAAACAGTGAAAACCCCCAAGTAAACCCATTGTGGAAACTAGACCCCTTAAGGAACTTATCTAGATGTGTAGTGAGCACTTTGAACCCCCTGGTGCTTCACAGAAGTTTATAACACAGCCGTGAAAATGAAAAAAAATTTTTCTCCTCAAAAAATTATTTTTTAGTCGGCAATTTTTTATTTTCACAAAGGGTGACAGGAGAAATTGGACCCCAAAAGTTGTTCAGTTTGTCCTGAGTACACTGGTACCCCATATGTGGCGGGGAGAAAACTGTTTGGGCACACGTCGGGGCTTGGAAGGGAGGGAGCACCGTTTGACTTTTTGAATGCAAAATTGGCTGGAATCAATTGTGGCACCATGTCGCGTTTGGAGACCCCCTGATGTGCATAAACAGTGGAAACCCCTCAATTCTAACTCCAACCCTAACCCTAACACATCCCTAACCATAACCCCGATACACCCCTAACCCCAACCCTACCCATAACCCTAACAACAAGCCTAACCCTAACCCCAACACACATCTAACCCTAATCTTAACCCTAATTCCAAGGCAGGGGGAGCAGATGATGAGGCGGCGGCAGATCCCCATTGCCAGCCGGTATGGGAGGGGGTTCAGATTAGTGTCTCCAGCCATGTCCGATGCTACTGCAGCATCGGCCATGGTGGGATTATAATATTTCATCAAATTTCATTTTTGAAATATTACTATCGCTCTGATTTGGCTGTTTCACTTTTAACAGCCAATCAGAGCGATTGCAGACACGTGGGGGTGAAGCCACCCCCCACCTGTGGTGAAGTACAAAGCCCCCTGTGTGTGTGGGTCAGGTGGGGTCACTGAAAGGTCAGTCACCCGACCCGCAGGAGGGCAATTAATTCATGACGCCACATAGGCGTCACTGGTCAGATTGGCACAGCTTTTCATGATGCCTATGTGGAGTCATTGGTCGAGAAGGGGTTAAAGGAGCATACACGCCTTTGCACAGTGGGGGTATTAATATTTTCTTTGGGACACTAATTTTTGGGTTAGGGAGTAATCATAGTAATGGCACAGTTTTTTAAAATATTGGGGTCAGTATCCTATGCCTCAGGTAAGCAGAGTGGGGAGTTTTTGTAGGTTGGGAATAAATGAGACATCAGTAGAAATGTGAGATGTCAAATGTGTTTTTGTTGTAATCTGTGCAGATGAGTTGTGGCTGGAGAAGTGGTAATGGAGGTCTGGGCCTGATGAAAAAGACAGGAAAAGTGAGCGACCCAAATCAGAAAGATTGTCAGCTGTAAGGTTCTATATATAACTACTGTACTCACGTGTATGTTCTGCGGGACTAGTATCTACCAATGTACAACAGTAAGATGGTAATATTGCTCTTTTTAGAAGACTATTCTTTTATTTAGTGACCGCTAAATTTGTTTCAGTCTATGTAGTAGAAGGTGTATGGTGGTGTCATTGGTCTCTGTATAGTGTTTTGTTATGTAAAGGTAATGGTTATATTATATTATGTATTTGCTGAGTAGTGGTGATGGTGGTGGACATTGAGTAGTTTTATTGTTTTGGTCTTTTATAGTAGTAATTTTGATAATATTGGTCTTTGCATTGTATGTTTTTGGTTAGCAACAGTGGTATACTGTAATTATATATCTATAGATGCTCTTTAGATGATTATAGGGGGGTCAGATGGGTAGACATGCACTTTGAGGCTTGGACCCCTGAACTTTTAGAACCCTAGCAATGTCCCTGCTGTACTGTGTGTTTACTTGTCAGTGTTTCTAGAGATATATGTATGTTTGTCAGTAAGCTCAGTTATGGTACCATATCTAAGGAGTAAGCTTGGTTCTGGTTCTGTATTGATGTAGTAATCTAAATTCTTGTACCATATGCATGCTGTAAGCTTGGTTCTGTTCCCATATCTGTGTAGTAGACATATTAAGCTTGGTTCTGCTCCCTTATGTCTGTAGTAAACTCGGTTCTGCTCCCTTATCTCTGTAGTAAGATCGGTTATGCTCCCATAGCACTGTAGTAAGCTCGGTTCTGCTCCCATGTCTCTCTCGCAAGGTTGGTTCTGCTCTCTTATCTGCGTAGTAAGGCTGGTTTCACACTAGCGTTCTATCGCGCAGCGCATCGTGCGCACGCGCAATGTCCCCCTATCTTTAACATGGTGATGGCAGGGTCTTGAGAATGTACGCGCTCTTCAGCGTTTAGCGTGCGCTGCGCATTTTACAGGTGTGCACCCAGACGCGACGTACGCTACATGTTGCATTTTTTTTTTCCGGTGGCATCGTTAAAAAAATCGCGCTCGCACGTGTGCGCCCAAAAATAGCATTACAGTCTATGTGGTTGCTGACGAGCGCTTGGCACCGCGCACATCAGCGCTTTGAGCGCACACGCGATTTGAGTAAACAATGTCTAGACACTTGTCTAGAACTCCCCCTAAACAAGCAACATTGTTTTGGAGGAGTGTACATAAAAGAATGTGTCTTCAGGGTCAGACAATTACTCTACATAATGCCTTGCAGAGACCAGACAAGCATTCTACAAGAGCCTTCTACCTGTGGATTTAAGCTTCAGGAGCCAAAATGTGAGTATTCTTAAAAATAATGTCTGTGTGTCCTGCACAATTTATTATGTACTAATGTATTTTTTGTTTTCTTTTCAGCATGTCTTCTTCCGGATCGGTCTATTCGCCATCTCGGCAAGAACTGGCCCAAGCTGATCGTGAGGTGAGAATCTTGCTGCCTTTTGATAAGTATAGCTGCCTCTAGAAATGTGTTTTAATTTTTTCTCTCTTTACAGACATCGGACACGGGAAGTGAAAATGGAGTGCGGGAGCGGTCTGAGCAGGAGCCGTCTGAGGATTCTGAGCGGGAGCAGCGAAGTCAAGTCGTGGCGAGGAGACGCAATGTGAGTATATATATTTTTTTTTTTCTGTCTTTCTTTCTCTTGCTTCTTTTCTGTTTCTTTTTGTATCTTTTCCAAACTTCTAAACATTCTATATTTTTTTTCTAGGTTCCACAGCGGGATGACGAAGAAGTCTACACAGACAACGAGCACCTCATCCGCCTCGTTGAGGAGCGCATCCCATTGTGGGACAGCTGTGACCAGCAGTACAAAGACACAGTGGTGACCCGGCAGCTCTGGAATGAGGTGGCCGCAGTGATGGATGGCTTGGACAGCGCCTCTGCAGCTTCAAAAAGGGTGTTCAGTAAGTATAAAGATGCTATGTGATATAGCATTTATTTTTGGACCTGATGGTGCTGATGTGTTTTTTGCAAGATATATTCTTGCATTAAACACACCAATGCCTGGTGGAAAACTGTGATTGATTTGGGTCTTGAACTGCTGCATTGTTTTGTGGACCTGACGGTGGTGGTGTTTTTTTTGGCAAGATATATTCTTGCATGAAAACCACCAAAGCCTTGTTGAGAACTTTGATTGAATTGTGTCTTCAACTGCTGCATTGTTTTGTAAAACTGATGGTGGTGGTGTTTTTTTGGCAAGATATATTCTTTCATGAAAAGCACCAATGCCTTGTTGAGAACTGTGATTGATTTGTGTCTTCAACTGCTGCATTGTTTTTTGGACCTGACGGTGCTGTGTTTTTTGCAAGATATATTCTTGCATTAAACACACAAATGCCTTGTTGAGAACTGTGATTGATTTGATATATTACCAATGCCTTGTTGAGAACTGTGATTGTTTTGATATATTCTTGCATGAAAAGGACCAATGCCTTGTTGAGAACTGTGATTGATTTTTCAACTGCTGTCTTGATCCTGTTTTCACTCTTGTTCCTGATGATACTGTTGTTTTCGCTGATACATATAGTAGCAGGAAACATAACAGTGTCCGCCGTCTCAACAGTTACTGCATTGTGTCTAGAATTTTATTGGTGCTGCAGCAGAGACTGTTTTCAAAGTTCAATGAGGTGTGTGGTGAGAATGACAAACTAGTGCATTTTTAATTTTTTTTTTTTACCAACAGTGAAAAAATCTGCACACGTTGGCGCTCGATGAAGGACCGCTTCAACACTGATGTTTGTGCTGAGGGACCGGTTCGGAGTGGTTCTGCGGCAAGGCGCAGAAGAAAGTACCGCTACCATCATGAGTTGGCTTTCCTGAGACCGGTCCTTGCCAGCAGAGCGTAAGTTTTTTTTTTTTTTTTGTTTGTGCTTAATATATGCTTTTCTATTCCACAGGTGATGCTTCTTGTAAATGCATGATACTCATGTTTTCCCTTTCTTTCCACAGCACTTGGAGCAGCACCCTGCAACCTAACCCTGTCCCGGGAGCGGTTCTTCATCGATCGACCTCGGACCCGTCTCAGCCATCCGACAGCCAGGAAGCATCTTGCAGGTCAGCAACACAGACAGCTGGTGACCAGAAAGCTGGTCCATCAGGTGTTCCCCTGTCCCAGGTCTCTGTCACTGGTTATGCGGGCACTACCTGCCAGCGGCAGTGGGCCTTGGACAGTAATGTCATGCCCGAGTTCATGCACTTGAGCGAGGCCTTTAAGGCCAGCCTCAGGGCGCTGGCCGCCAGAACGGAAAGCGTTTTTTTCCTGATGGAGCGTGGTTTTAACCACATGGAACGTGGTTTTAACCACATGGAACACCGCTTCCACTCTGTCGACCAGCGCCTTGACCGTCTGGAGGTCGACCTCAACAGACCAGTGCACCATTTTTTCAGTAAAATTGAACAGGGCATGGCGGAACACCTTAGTCCTGAGCAACAGCTGAGTGTGTTACAGGCCTGCAACACTGCTTACTTGCAGGCTATGCAGCAGAATCGGTATGTGCAGCAGTCAGTGGTGTCATTTCCAACAGTTTCACCACTGGCTCGCTTGACCACACTACCGACTTCTGCTGCATACCACTGCACGGCCACCTGCATTCCCAGCGAAGCCGGACATCACTACACCACCTCAAGTCTGAGTGCTGCAGGACACACCTCCGCCACCACCACTATGGCAAGCGCTGCTCCTGTATGGAGCACCACCACCGCCACAGCACCACCAGCTTGGAGCCAAACCACCACAGAACCTGCTTGGGCAACCGACATCAGCAGTTAACAGCAAGGAGCACTGCCAGCACTCCTCAGCAAAGGAGCACCACCAGCACTCTCAGCAAAGGAGCACCACCACCACTCCTCATCTTCAGAGCGCCGCCACCAATTCTCCTCCTCGTAGTCCCCCAAGAACTTTGGCTGAGATACCTGATTCGCAGCCTCCTTCACGTAGCACCGACCCAACATGCTCCCCTTCTAGGAGCACCGCCACTGCCACTTTGAGCAGCACTGCCACCACAGAGCAGCAAAGGGGTGATCCGCATTCCCTATTTTACAGGGCAACGCCACAGTCCACAGTCACCAGGCGATCTACAAAAGAAAAGCGGTCACAGGCTGCAAGTAGGTCGGGGCAGGATATACCTGTGCCAAAAAAGAAGAAAAAAAAAAAAACTTTGTTGGTCCATCCACCGTCTCCTCCTAATGTGTCTCAACCTGCCTCAATGTCCATTCCAGAGCTCCCTTCCTCGAGTACTTTTGTCACCCCTTCTCCTAGAACCCCTTCCTCTACCTCCAGTCGTTCCTTGTATCTCCACACACCCAAAGTCTCCCAATCTTCCCCCAAATGTCATTCATAATAAAATTTTTCTTGTTTATTTTTGGTTTCAAAATAAATGTGCACTTGTGCTTTCAAAAAATTGGTAATGGTTTACCGTGTCTATCGCCGACTACACACACTGTACCATACACATAGGGTTTTTGGAAAAACATATCTCCATTACTGTTTCTTGTGTGAGACTTGTTTCTTGTGTCAGTCTTGGAGATATGTGTTGTCAACAAACCAAATCTACATGACTTTCCTTTTCCAGAACAGTCTCTACATTCTAGGAATATTGCACAGAGTGCATCCAGCAGGGTTCCCCAACTCCAGTCCTCAAGGTCCAACAAAAGATCATGTTGTATGGAATCCTCTGTTTGAAAAATTTTTAGCAACTGAGCTATGGATTTCATTACAACATGATCTGTTGGTGGACCTTGTGGAGTGGAGTTGGGGAACCCTGCTGGATCTAGTGTGTTCAATATTACTAGAATGTAGAGACTGCTGTGGAAAAGACAAGTCATATAGGTATAATCTACATGACTTGGAGTCAGACACACTCCAAATAGAAAGACAGGCTTGTCTCCCTTTGAAGTCCTGTTTGGTAGTGCACCAAAGACTGGTCTGTACTTCCCACAGGTGCTACAAATGCAACACGGTTCTATGACAGCCTATGTCCAGGCCTTGCAGGAAAGACTTAAAGTGGTGCATAAACATGTGTTCTCATCCATTCCAGATCCTAATGTCAGTGCAGATGTGCATCAGCTCAATCCAGGTGATTGGGTGGTTATACGCAGACACGTGAGAAGGAGCCTGAACCCACGATTTGACGGCCCCTTCCAAGTCCAGCTGACCACATCCACCTCAGTAAAACTTGAGCCCACCTGGATCCACGCCAGTCACTGCAAGAAGGTCCTTTCAACAGCAGAATGACTGTTCTCCTAATCACCTTGCTGGCAGTGGCAGGGTTACTGCACTCTACAGAGACACAGGAAAAACTCTTAAATGCTGACTGGGACAACAAACTTATTCAACATCATGCTCTTCTTATAAAGGACATGGAAGGACAGAAACCAAAAGACTGTTGGATCTGTACACACAGCCCAGTATCTGCAAGGACTATACCATACTTAGCCTTACCTATGGAGCCATGGAATAATAATAAATCTAATAATAATCTTTATTTTTATATAGCGCTAACATACTCTGCAGCGCTTTACAGTTTGCACACATTATCATCACTGTCCTCAATGGGGCTCACAATCTAAATTCCCTATCAGTATGTCTTTGGAATGTGGGAGGAAACCGGAGTACCCAGAGGAAACCCATGCAAACACGGGAAGAACATACAAACTCCTTGCAGATGTTGTCCTTGGTGGGACTGAGCCACCGTGCTGCCCTAGAAGGTATTAACACCACACTGCATACACAACGAGACTTGGACTCAATCTAGGTTTCTGGGAAAAGATGTGCCCCGTCATATATCTGCCTCATTGGCTATAATCGGATGGGCCTCTAATCCCTGGTTTCAGTTTAACATAACGCGGCCTAAGGTACAAATGTGGTGGCGGGAATATGATTCAGACATCGGAAATATGGTCGCCAGGAGGAGGACTGAAATCCCTCACTCAGACCCCATTCCCAATGATGGACTGTGGTTCAGTCGTCAACACACTGGAGCAAATACCTGTGGTGAGGACAATAATTGCTTCCGTATATACACTCATGATCAAACACAGGTTAATGAGACGGTGTACCAAGATGGTGTTGAAGGCTGTAGAGCATCTACGGGTAAAATAATAAGGAAAGAAAGGGGTAAATGTACATCTGGTATAAGTGGAAATCAAATGAATAATACTTGGTGTGCCCATAAGCCTATGTCAGGACTTTTGAGTTTATACCAATGTATACAGACCCCTGGTCACGTTTGTGTTCTCCCTGAAGGAGTATTCTTGGTTTGCGGGCATCGTGCCTACAGGTGGGTGAGCCCAGACATAAGAGGAGTTTGCACTCTTGCCAAACTAACACAAGCCACTTTCATAATTCCTTATAAGAAAATAGACACAGCAGCAATTCCAATTCAGTCTTTGTATAGAAGGGCTGCAGACAATAAGCCCCGTCCAAATGGTAGGCCGCATCTAGTAGAAATGGGTATAACAAATAAAATATTCAGTTATATGCTAATATACCCCTTCATAACACAAATGAGGGATAAATTAGTGGAAGCTATCGACTACCTAGATGATCAGATTTTCCAGATTCTTGAAGTTCTTAATGAAACTAATACAATATAGAGACAATTAATCATAGTTACTAACCAACATACTATAGTACTAGATTACCTGACAGCAAAAGAAGGAGGAATGTGTCATATAATTGGTCCCACCTGTTGCAATTATATTGACAAAATAGGTGAACTTAGAGACCAATGGTTAAAACAGCACAGTGCAAACAGACTCCTGGTGGGGTAACACATTCTCTTTTTTTAAATCCAGCAAATTGGTTTAATGGCCTAGCAGGATGGATTTTTGGCATTGTACAGACTTGTATGCAAATTTTGTTGTTTTGCTTATTGTTTTATGTAGTCGTAAAAGCGCTAATATATGTATTACTTAAGCTGCTGAATAGTTGAGCGAATGAGTTGAGCGACTTTTGGTTTTTTAGGGTCGAGTTTCGGTTCGTGAAACCCGACTTTTCCAAAAGTCGGGTCGAGCAAGATCGTCCGATTATAGGGAAAAGTCGGGGTCGTCCCGAAACACGAAACCCAATGTAAGTCAATGGGGAATAAAAGTCGGCAGTGAGAGGAGGACAGGAAACACACCTACAGTGCCCATTTGAATGCCAAAAGCATCAATTCTTCTTACTTAAGCTTGTCAACCTTAATTAACTTCATAATACAAGTTACGCACTGAAAAATGGGGGTTACTTGGCTAAAGTTGTGGGGGGGAGGGCTGGCTCCAGGTTTTCATGTGCCCTGGGCGAAAGAGAGCCCCTTTAACACATACCACAACTCATCATGCTCCGATACGGCAGAGAAATAGCGGTATAGTACAATGAAAAATACTTCACTTTTTACATCTCATGACGCGGCCCATCTATTTCTCCATACAGAATCATTGGTCCCATATAATGTTTGAAACAGTATATGATGAGCTCCACATAATGCTACAGTATATGTTGGTCCCCATGGATGAAGCTCCACTGTCTTATGGGCCCAAATAATACTCCAAACATAATGGGCCCCATTTCTAATGCTCTAGTGTATAATGGGCCCTGTAAATGCTGCTCCAGTGTCTGATGTCCACCTTTGGAATGTTCCAGTGTATGGTGGGCCCCATCTATCATTCTCTAGTGCTCCCCAAAAATTGCTGTCCCAACATTGCAAACAATCAAATAAGTCTCCTCGCTAGGGAATCCCTGTACCACGTGGTGCCGCGTAACTGCTGCTAGATGGAGGTACGGGTGGCAAAAAGGGTCGAAACCAACGCGTTTCAGAAAACTCAGCTTCTTTCTTCAGGTCCGGGACATATTGCTTATGACCATTTAATATTTTCACCCGATTGTGTTCTATGTACATATTAACCCTTTACTTCTAGGAGAATTCTATTCGGGTACATGCCATCTCTCCTTGGTTAATCAACTGTTTGAGTGCAATACTTACTATTTCCATTAAATACCATTTTTTTCACAGCTTTGTACTGGGCGAGTTGCAATATATTCATTAAGATATACTAATCACTATTTATTTCTCAGCTATTTATCCCCACGATTGGGCTAACTGCAGTTTATTGTTTATTCTTGTCAGGTTTTACCTATTAAATATTCTTCTATTTGTCTCATTAATAAGTGACTAGCTTTTCTCCCACATCTTGGTTTTTTCAGCGCGAGTCTATCACAAATATTTATAATCCTTTCGATTTCCTTGTGGTTGGTATCTAGAGTCGCAGCAGTTACAAAACCTTTTTAGGCTACTTTCACACATCCGGTGTGTGGGGTCCGGCGGCGTGCGGCGAAAAGCCGGGTCGCTGGATCCGGCCTGCAGCCGTGACACCGGATGTGTGTGCGGCGAGACGATACGGCTCGGACATTACTAAAGGAGCCGCAGGACGAGGTGGACAGAGGCAGCCAATGAGACAGCTGCTGAAAGGGAGGTGAAGGGAGGAGAGGATAGGAGAGGGGAGGGGAGGAGAGGAGAGGGGGGTGGAGAGAGAGAGACATGGGGGGTTAACACTTAGTGTCCAGGCAAGAGAATCTCTCTCTTTTGCCGGGCACTTGTGGGGTTAACCCCACAGAGAGATCTCTCTCTCTCACCCAGACACTGTGAGTGTTAACCCCACAAGTGCCCGGCGAAAGAGATCTCTCACAAGTGTCCGGGTGACAGAGAGAGATCTCTCTCTCTCTCGCCGGGCACTTGTGGGGTTAACATTCACAGAGTCCGGGCATGCGCTGCGGAAAAAGCCGATCCATCGCTGACAAAAAGCGTTGAAGGGAACGTTTTTTGCAGATGCCGGACGGCTAATTTATGCCGTGTCCGGCAACAACCGGACACGACGCATAACCATCCGGCACGATGCGGCGCCCATGAAAGCTTATGGGACAAAACCGGATCCGGTGCTGGATCCGGTTATTAAAAATTTTGCCGCATCGTGCCGGATGACAAAAACCGGATGTGTGAAAGAGGCCTTACACAGGCGCCACTTTATCGCTCTCCTTCATTTTTTGTTTTTAACAATTTTTCCCTGGATCTGTAGCTGGATATTTCCTGCTTTTGAATTGCCTCCTATATACAGTATGAGCCTGCACATTGCTTCCTATATACAGTATGAGGCCGCATATAGCCTCCTATATACAGTATGAGCCTGCACAGCGCTTCCTATATACAGTATGAGTCTGCACATCGCTTCCTATATACAGTATGAGGCCGCATATAGCCTCCTACATACAGTATGAGGCCGCATATAGCCTCCTATATACAGTATGAGGCCGCATATAGCCTCCTACATACAGTATGAGGCCGCATATAGCCTCCTATATACAGTATGAGCCTGCACATCGCTTCCCATATACAGTATGAGGCCACATATAGCCTCCTGAATACAGTATTTTCCTTCTATATACAGTATGAGGCTGCATTTACCCTTCTATACACAGTATGAGCCTGCACATCGCTTCCTATATACAGTATGAGGCCGCATATAGCCTCCTATATACAGTATGAGCCTGTACTTCGCTTCCTATATACAGTATGAGGCCGCATATAGCCTCCTATATACAGTATGAGCACCCACATATAGCCTCCTGAATGCAGTGTTTACGTCCTATATACAGTATGAGCCTGCACATAGCCTCCTATATACAGTAGCAAAAAAAAAAATGATTGAATGAGAGTAATGGTTTTGGGTCCTTTCTGTAAAAATCGTATGGGTATCTTTTTAGTCTTGGTTTTAGTTTTCTGTTTTTAATTAATTTTTCCTGTGCTTATACTCCAGTTCTCTATCTTCGCATCGCAATATATGATCTGGCATGGAATTCATTGTTGAGGGCATTTCAAGATTTTATGAAGAAACACTCCTCTCACAAGAAATCTACGGCTCTTTTCGTACCCATTGGGTCTTCAATATTTCATATTATTTGTTCAAATTTTTATTCATTTTTTCTTTTTTTATTTGTTTATTTCATTTACATTTTTGTTTGTTTTATTTTTATATATATTTTTTTCACTCATTTTTTATTTTTTTCACAATTTTCTTTGTGTATTTGTGCTATGTATTATGCATTATACATAATTGTGTGTATAATTACTTTATGATATATGACATTTGATGTATGTATTGAATGCCATGTGTTATTTTTATATACATTTGTTTTTTAACAGAGACATGATATATAGTTGTTATAGTTATATGATGCACATACACTTTCATATAGCCTGCATACACATTATGCTAATTGTTAAAAAAAAAATTTTATTGCGTGCATAGTGTGCTTATAATTGACACATATGTGTGTGCCTTTGCACTCTATGTCAGGCATATTCACTTTAATGGTTCATACACACCGCTATAATTATTTCAGCATCATTATGTTTTATCCCCTCACTTTCAACACTTGCTATCACTTTAAGTAGTGATTATTATTCTTCATAATTATTTTATTTTCTTGTCCTCACTTGAGCGCATGCCCAATTCTGTCCTCCCTAGGAGCCGTCTGACGTGCTCAGTCTGGTATGTGGTTGTCTCTGGCTGTTTTGCAGCTTGAGACGCTTTCATGTTGATGAGCGCTGATCATAGACTCCCTGTTCATAGTGGGGACTCAACAGCGCATGCGCCGATAATGCTGTGGACGTTTAGAACTGGATACTATTGACGTCATTGTGGACACTACAGCGCAGGTCCTGAATTTTACAAGCTTTATTAGGGAGAGCGGTTTATTGGTTGACCGCACTATATAAACTAGATCCGGGGCACTTGTAAACCACGCCTCCTGAGGAAGCTGCGGTGTAACGCGCGTAGGGGCGGCAGGTTTTACAGCGACATACACTACACATGTAAGTTGTTACTTTCTAATGCAGTCCTTGTATCTTACTCTGGAATTTGTATAGACAGTTTTTACTCTGTGTACACTTAACGCCTACCAGGCTTATTTGATACAAGGCACTTATGCACTTTATATTCAGCAGTTTACTCTGGGCACTTATTGTATGCAAAACCATATCTGGGCATACATATTATGTAAATGGGGAGTTTGCGGTTTACTATGCATTCTATTTGTGAAAGGAAAGCAAAGAAACTACATGTTTTATACAGATAAAAACTTTATTAACTGTCAAGGTGCTGGTTTACTTATATTGTGTTTATGTCTGCTGTAACTTGCATTTAGCATTTATGCTCTGTTAATTATTCTAAATAAATTATTTAGCTTGAAAAACTCCAATTTTGATCTCTTGTGATGCTTAATAGCTCATTTATGAGATTTTTTTTGCTACTATATTTCCAGTGAGTTGAGCCTTTGAAGAATTTTTTCCAGTATTTGGGATATATTTGTACTTTATCCTATATACAGTATGAGCCTGTACATCGATTCCTATATGCAGTATGAGGCTGCATATAGCCTCCTATATACAGTGTGAGCCCACATAGCCTCCTGTCATACCAGGAACGCACGCCCGAGGCATGACGGGTAATGTAGTCCTACAGTGTTACCATAGCAACACGGCTGCTGGGGCCTTTCCTAAAAGCAGCCGAGGAGCTGTCATGCTGCTGCGCTGCCCCCACACACGTGCCGCCTGGGGCGGACCGCCCTCCCCCACGCTACTCCAGTGCTGCAGCTATGGGTCCCTGTTATCAGCCATTCATAGGCCAGGACCAGCCCTCAACATAAAGGGGACACAATTATAACACTGAGCACAATAGTCAGGGGGACCGTGAGACCACCCCCTGACATCAGCAGAGACCTGTGCAGTGGCTGAAGAGTTAACCAGCCCTCGGGAATCTGCAGAGCTTCATTATACATCGGTGCCAATGTTCACTACAGGACTGGCATTGTATTCATGAATCAGATGGCTCAGGATGAACTCCAGGCAAGTATCAGAGACTCTACAGCGGAAACTCCAGATCTCATCCAGGGCTTCCTGGTGCCTGATCAGTAAGCAATGAGGTCCCTGTATCCACAATGATCCTTGGAGAAACAATTGTCCAGCAGACCCAGCACGCCCTATAACTGGTAAAACCATCCTTTTTACCTCCCTGGTGGCTTTGCAGCTCGTTCTGGCTGCCGGTGTCACGTCGCCGCCAGACTTGGGGCCTGCTGTTCCGATCGCGGCCACTAGGAGGCGCCGGACCGCCACTTCGTCGTCAGACTCAGGGACGGCTGTTCCTGCCTCGGCCACTGGGAGGGGCCGTGGTTCCGTCGCATCAGACTCAGGGCCTACTGTCCCGGCTTTAGCCTCTAGGAGGCGCCGGTCTGTCACGTTGCCTTTTAATTCGGGGTCTGCTGTTCTGGGCGCGGTCACTCGCCCGTGAGTTATGGTGCTGACAGAGTAAGGGCACCTGTGCAGGCATCTGGTGGGCGCAGGCTCCGCCCCTCTGTCAGTCATCAGAAGGTTACTGCATCATCATCTGGCCTGGTCCTGGGGTGGTACTGATGACATCAGCAGTCCGGGAACCTGTGAGGGGTGACCTGATCCCTCAAATACCTTGGGAATGGTCTTGCAAGCCGCCGGATATATTCTTGGTTCCCCTGTGTGTTACTTGCTATAGTTGAATAACTATGACCTTGGCCTGGACTTCTGACTCCTGCTTCTGCCTAACGATTCTGTACCTCTGCTGCCCTCCTGATTTATGACTCTGACCTTGGCCTGGACTTCTGACTCTGCTTCTGCCTAACGATTCTGTATCTCTGCTGCCCTCCTGGTTATGACTCAGACCTTGGCCTGGACTTCTGACTCTGCTTCTGCCTAACGTTTTTGTACCCTGCTGCCCGACTGGTTTAGACCCGGATACTACCACGTTTTTGTCCTGTATTGGAACTCCCTCTCTGGCGACCGTCCTGCTCTGGACACTGCTCCTATTCAGACAGCACCTCCTGGGCTCTGCTATAAATCCAGATCCCTGTATAGGGGTAAAGGGTATCAGTGTTTCTCGGGGTGTTGTCTGGCTGCAGCCCAGACCGCAGACGGACGTTACATTATATCCGGCCCAAAATAATACAAGGAAAAAAAACTTGCTTTTTGTGTATATGTTCACCATATATAAAAGCAGTCTCCTGAATTTTTTTTTTTCTTCTTCTGTCTGAGCTGATTTCCTGGCCTAACACCTGCTCCAGAGCACAGCCTGAAGGAACACTCCCATCTTCCTACACCAGCATGCTGCAGCCTGGAGGCCAGGGAAATGCTGAGCGTCAGAGATCCACATTCCTGGGACGTCGGCCTCTGGGCAGCTCTGGTCGTGCTGGCCCAGAGGCTCAGGTATTGCCCGCAAATGCGGCTAAACTTTTGTTACCCGTCTCACACTCATTTTCTAATAAATCCCTGTATGTGAAGGCTTATGTGGATTGTGGTTCTGCGGGCTATTTCATGGATTTTTTGCTCGCAAGGAATCTCGGTGTACCACTGCTAAGACTTAATGCCCCTATTCAGACCACTGCGATCAATGGTACATCCATTATCCAGGGTGGAGTGGAGTTTGTTACTGCAGACATTACTATGTCAGTGGGGGCATTACACAACGAACAGATATCATTTTTTGTTCTACATAATTTATCTAATCTGGTTATGTTAGGCATGCCATGGTTGCAACAGCATAATCCGGTTATTGACTGGCGCTTAGGTGATATCGTGCGCTGGAGTCCACGGTGTCAGAGTAACTGTATGTCACTGCCAGTGAACCAAGTTAAAATTAAAAACCCCTCTATTCCATATGCGCTCAGAGATTATGAAGATGTCTTCTCCATAGTGGAGTCTGAGAAACTACCTCCTCATAGAGAGTATCACTGTCCTATCGACTTGGTCCCAGGTGCCCGCCTCCCCAAGGGGAGAATATTTAACCTCTCTGGTCCTGAGCGTGTAGCCATGAATGACTACATAGCAGACAGCCTGCGAAAAGGTTTTATTAGACCCTCCACTTCACCTGTAGGGGCTGGGTTTTTCTTTGTAGGAAAAAAAGATGGTGGACTCAGACCATGTATAGATTGTCGTGAGCTTAACGCTATTACTGTAAAAAAACAGTATCCGCTTCCACTCATTCCTGATCTGTTTAATCAGCTACTGGGAGCCCACTGGTTTACTAAACTTGACCTCGGGGGGGGCATATAATCTGGTCCGCATAAGAAACGGTGACGAATGGAAAACGGCCTTTAATACACCTCCTGGTCACTTTGAATACCTGGTAATGCCGTTCGGACTCAGTAACGCGCCTGCAGTATTTCAACACTTCGTCAATGATGTTTTCAGAGACATTTGTGGGGTGTATGTCGTCGTGTATCTTGATGACATTTTGATTTACTCTGCTGACCCTGTGACACATACTCAACACGTCAGGTCGGTGCAGCAGAGACTGCGAGAACACTCTTTGTTTGCGAAACTGGAAAAATGTGTTTTCTTTGCCGAAAAGGTACAGTTTTTAGGATACATGGTCTCAGGCAAGGGGTTTCGCATGGATCCTGCCAAGATTCAACCTATTAAGGCTTGGGTGCAACCCAAATCGCTGAAGACGCTGCAGCAGTTTTTGGGATTCGCGAATTACTACCGCAAGTTTATCAGGGGTTTCTCGGAGATTGCCAAGCCACTCACGGACCTTACCCGAAAAGGGGCGGATGTGACCAATTGGAATCCTGAGGCTATTCAGGCATTTTCCACACTGAAAGAGTGCTTCGTGGCCAACCCGGTTTTGGTGCAACCGGACTTAGACCGCCCATTTGTTGTGGAAGTGGATGCCTCCGAGGTCGGAGTGGGAGCAGTGCTATCGCAAGGCACTGCATCCCTCACTCAGCTTCGCCTGTGTGCGTTTTTCTCCCACAAATTCTCTACCACGGAGAGAAACTATGACATTGGTAATTGAGAATTATTGGCGATCAAATGGGCCTTCGAGGAATGGCGCCACTTCCTCGAAGGTGCCAAACACAAGGTCACTGTTATTACAGACCACAAAAACTTAACCTACCTAGAGTCAGCTAAGAGACTAAATCCCAGGCAGGCCAGGTGGGCCTTGTTTTTCTCCAGGTTTGATTTTTTAATTACTTTTCGCCCCGGTACTAAAAATGTGAGGGCAGATGCTCTCTCTCGCAGTTTTTGCCCCACACAGACCGAGGACTGTGAACCAGTACCGATATTGGCTAATGGAATCGTCGTGTCGGCAGTGTCTTTGGACCTTCTGGAGGAGATCCGTAGGTCTTCAGAGCAAGCCCCTGACGCTACGCCCCCCAAAAAATTGTTTGTTCCAGCTAACCTTCGTCTGCAGGTTCTAAAAGAATCACACGACTCTGTCCTGGCAGGCCATCCCGGTCTCAATAATACCACCAGGCTGGTAACCAGGAACTTTTGGTGGCCGACGGTGGCCAAGGACTGTAAAGACTATGTTTCTGCGTGTGAAGTCTGTGCCCGTGCCAAATCCCTCCATAGCCGCCCTGCCGGCTGGCTTCAGTCCTTGCCCACCCCTGAGAGTCCATGGACCCACATCTCCATGGACTTCATTACAGATTTGCCACCCTCAGATGGGAAAACTTGTATCTGGGTGGTGGTAGACAGGTTCAGCAAGCAGTGTCATGTTATTCCCCTGTCTGGCTTGCCTAACTCTGAAACTTTAAGTAAGCTGTTCATTCTGCACATACGGCGTTCCGACAAATATTGTGTCCGACAGGGGTACCGAGTTTGTCTCGAAGTTCTGGAGGGCGTTCTGTAGACGCATCGGTGTGGAGTTGTCCTTCTCCTCGGCATACCATCCCGAGACCAATGGTCAAACTGAGCGTACTAACCAAGCTCTGGAACAATACCTCCGCTGTTATGTGTCAGGACATCAGTCCGATTGGGTGGAACATCTGCCATTGGCTGAGTTCGCGCTCAATAATCGATATCAGGACTCCATTAAAACTACCCCCTTTTTCTGTAACCTTGGACTACATCCGCGCTTTGAGTCGTTTTCGGCCAGGATGTCGGAGCTCCCTGGGGTTGAGCAAAATATACATCGGCTGAAAACGATTTGGTCTGAGGTTAATTCAAATTTGTAAGGGGCTCAGGTTAGACAGGCTTCGGCCTCAAATAGACGACGATCTAAGGGGCCGCACCTGGGAGGTGGCAATAAGGTTTGGCTCTCTACAAAAAATATCATGCTTAAGGTACCATCTGCCAAACTGGGTCCCAGGTTCATCGGCCCATACGAAATTATCGAGGTGGTTAACCCAGTAGCCTTCCGCTTAAAACTTCCACAGTTTCCACATTCAAATTACCTAACGTATTCCACAGGTCTCTCCGCAAGCCTTATCGTTCTCCCATTCACCCTGTCCAGTCCCCCCCTCCTCCTGTTTCGGTCGGGGGAGCTTTAGAGTATGAAGTCCAGGGTATCCTTGACTCCCGCCTGGTGAGAGGCTCCATACAGTATCTTGTACACTGGAAGGGCTACGGCCCGGAGGAGAGGTCCTGGGTCCCCACAAGGAACATCCATGCCAAGCCATTAATTAGAAGGTTTCACCTCCTTCACCAGGACAAACCGGGTTTTGAGGGTCCGGAGGCCCCTCTTGGAAGGGGGGGTACTGTCACGTCGCCGCCAGACTTGGGGCCTGCTGTTCCGGTCGCGGCCACTAGGAGGCGCCGGACCGCCACTTTGTCGTCAGACTCAGGGACGGCTGTTAATGCCTTGGCCACTGGGAGGGGCCGTGGTTCCGTCGCATCAGACTCAGGGCCTACTGTCCCGGCTTTAGCCTCTAGGAGGCGCCGGTCTGTCACGTTGCCTTTTAATTCGGGGTCTGCTGTTCTGGGCGCGGTCACTCGCCCGTGAGTTATGGTGCTGACAGAGTAAGGGCACCTGTGCAGGCATCTGGTGGGCGCAGGCTCCGCCCCTCTGTCAGTCATCAGAAGGTTACTGCATCATCATCTGGCCTGGTCCTGGGGGAGGTACTGATGACATCAGCAGTCCGGGAACCTGTGAGGGGTGACCTGATCCCTCAAATACCTTGGGACTGGTCTTGCAAGCCGCCGGATATATTCTTGGTTCCCCTGCGTGTTACTGTGTGAATTGCTATAGTTGAATAACTCTGACCTTGGCCTGGACTTCTGACTCTGCTTCTGCCTAACGTTTTTGTACCCTGCTGCCCGACTGGTTTAGACCCAGATACTACCACGTTTTTGTCCTGTATTGGAACTCCCTCTCTGGCGACCGTCCTGCTCTGGCCACTGCTCCTATTCAGACAGCACCTCCTGGGCTCTGCTATAAATCCAGATCCCTGTATAGGGGTAAAGGGTATTAGTGTTTCTCGGGGTGTTGTCTGGCTGCAGCCCAGACCGCAGACAGACGTTACAGCCGGAGCCTGCAGCTCTTCCTGTCGAGTGATCATGTGGTACTGCTCATTAAGGTAATGAATATGCGCTCCATGCCTAAGGGAGCGGAGAGGCGTGCAGGCATGTGAGTATGGTGTGATGGAAGCTGGTGGCCTCTGTGACCTGCTGCTCCCCTCCTCTGCCGGCTTTCTGGGACCGTGACTCGTGTATAAGCCAAGGGGGGTGTTTTCAGCACAAAAAAAGTGCTGAAAAACTCGGCTTATACACGAGTGTATACGGTAAATATTCTTCTATTTGTCTCATTAATAAGTGACTACCTTTTCTCCCACTTCTTGTTTTTTTTCGAGTCTATCAAATATTTAACCCCTTCCTGCCATCCGACGTACTATCCCGTCCATGGGACCTGGGCCCCTATGCCCATGGACGGGATAGTACGTCTCAGCGATCAGCGGCGCCCATGTGGTGAGCACCGCTGATCGCGGCCGGGTGTCAGCTGAATATCACAGCTGACACCCGGCACAATGTGTCAGGGACGGTCACGGACCGCCCCCGACACGTTAACCCCTTGCACACCGCGATCAAACATGATCGCGGTGTACCGGGAGTTAAAGGGAAGCATCGGCAGGGAGGGGGCTCCCTCCGTGCTTCCCTGAGCCCTCCACAGCAGCGCAATGTGCAGCGCTGCTGCGGGGGGCTCCTTTCCTCCAGGCCCCCGAATCCAAGATGGCGACGGGGGCCTTCGGGGGCCTGCAGGAAGCTGGCTTCCTCAGTGCCTGCAAAGCGCAGGCAAGAGGAAGTCTGCTTCAATGCCTGTGACAGATCGCTGATCTGTCACAGTGATCTGTGATGTGACAGATCAGCGATCTGTCACAGGACAGTGATGTCCCACCTGGGACTGTGTAATAAAGTAAAAAAAAAATTAAAAAAAAGTGTAAAAATAATTTTAAAAAAATCGCCAAATAAATTAGTAAAAAAAAAAATATATATATTCCCCAATAAATTCATTTTTTGAAAAAAAATAAATAAAATAAAAGTACACATATTAGGTATCGCCGCGTCCATAACGACCCGCCCTATAAAACTGTCCCATTAGTTAACCCCTTTAGCGAACCCCTTAAAAAATAAAAATAAAAAACGAAGCAAAAAATGATTTATCATACCGCCAAACAAAAAGTGTAATAACGCGCGATCAAAAAGACGCATATAAATATCCATGGTACCGCTGAAAATGGCATCTTGTCCCACAAAAAAGAGCCGCCACACAGCATCATCAGTGAAAAAATAAAAAAGTTATAGCTCGCAGAATAAAGCGATGCAAAAATAATTATTTTTTATATAAAATAGTTTTCATTGCATAAAACCGACAAAACCTAAAAAAACGACCTAAATGAGGTATCGCTGTAACCGTACTGACCCGAAGAATAAAACCGCTTTATCAATTTTACTGCACGCAGAACGGTGTAAACGCACTCCCCCAAAAGAAATTCATGAAACGCTGGTTTTTGTTCATTCTGCGTCCCAAAAATCGGAATAAAAAGCGATCAAAAAATGTCACGTGCCCGAAAATGGTACCGATAAAAACGTCAACTCGTCCCGCAAAAAATAAGACCTCACATGACTCGGTGGGTCAAAATACGGAAAAATTATAGCTCTCAATATGTGGTGATGCAAAAACTATTTTTACAATAAAAAGCGTCTTTTAGCGTGCGACAGCTGCCAAATATAAAAACCGCCATAAATAGTAAATCAAACCCCTCGTTATCACCCCCTTAGTTAGGGAAAAATAATAAAATAAAAAAAATGTATTTATTTCCATTTTTCCGTTAGGGCTAGGGTTAGGGTTAGGGCTTGGGTTAGGGCTGAGATTAGGGTTAGGGGTGTGTTGGGGTTCGGGTTGGAGTTAGAATTGGGGGTTTCCACTGCTTGGGCACATCAGGATCATTTTTGTGGAAAAAATATGATTTTTTTAATTGTACTGCTGTACGTTATAAACTTCTGTAAAGCCCTTGTGGGTTCAAAGTTCTCACCACATATCTAGATAAGTTCCTTGGGGGGTCTAGTTTCCAAAATGGGGTCACTTGTAGTGGGTTTCCACTGTTTAGGTACATCAGGGACTCTCCAAACGTGACATGGCGTCCGATCTGAATTCCAGCCAATTTTGCATTGAAAAAGTCAAACGGCGCTCCTTCCATTCTGAGCTCTGCCATGCGCCGAAACAGTCGTTCCCCCCCACAAATCGGGTATCAGCGTACTCAGGACAAATTGCACAATAACTTTTGCAGTCCAATCTCTCCTGTTACCCTTGGTAAAATAAAAAAAATTGAACCTGAAGTACTTTTTTTGTGAAAAAAAGTTAGATGTTCATTTTTTTTTTAAAATATTCAAAAAAATTCCTGTGACGCACCTAAAGGGTTAATAAACTTCTTGAATGTGGTTTTGAGCACCTTAAAGGGTGCAGTTTTTAGAATGGTGTCACTTTTGGGTATTTTCTATCAAAAAGACCCCTCAAAGTGGCTTCAAATGTGATGTGGTCCTAAAAATAAAATGGTGTTGTAAAAATGAGAAATCGCTGGTCAACTTTTAACCCTTATAACTTCCTAACAAAAAAAAATTTTGGTTCCAAAATTGTGCTGATGTAAAGTAAACATGTGGGAAATGTTAGTTATCAAGTTTTTTGTGTGCCATATCTCCATGATTTAAGGGCATAAAAATTCAAAGTTGGAAAATTGCGAATTTCCATTTTTTTCACAAATAAACGCAAGTTATTTGAATGAAATTTTACCACTAACATGAAGTACAATATGTCACGACAAAACAATGTCAGAATCACCGGGATCCATGGAAGCGTTCCAGAGTTATGACCTCATAAAGGTACAGTGGTCAGAATTGTAAAAATTGGCCCGGTCATGAACGTGCAAACCACCCTTGGGGGTGAAGGGGTTAAAAACAAAAAATATATTGAAAAAATGTTCAAAAAACCATAAAGAAAATGATGTGTCAGACTTTCTCTTGATGAAATGTATCACTCTGCGGTGGATTAGGCTGTGAAGCTGGTGAAAATACCGGGAGGAGAGGGCTTCAGTGACATGACTACTGAAGACGGAAACACCCTTCAGCAAGTGAAGAAGAGGATGAGGAACAGTTTGAACAACGGGTTTAAGAAGAGGAGGAGGTTGGCCCAACACTTGATCGACTTGTAACCATGGTCATAATGGGCAATGTACTTCATCGATTGGCTGAGGAATAGGACCTCCGTATGGTTCATAAGAAGCAGAACCAGCATCTCTCCATGACTATGTTCATCACTCGAACAAGAGGTTGGTTACGCATTTAGTGGTAGTAAAAGTTACGGATGAGGCTGAAGATACTACTGCCTCACCTGAAGAAGCTCCTGATGAAGTGGTGCCAATAGGAGAGCTGTAATGCTCTTCCATGCTGTGCAGTACAGTACTGTACATTCATCCCATTTTCATCACCTTCAATCATCAGTACTACACAGCTAATTCATCATCTTCATCATGTAGAATTTGTTTATGAACATAAGTAGTGTTTATAAAAAGGTGCAAAAGGTTAATAAGGAACTGGGGCCGATTAATAAGGGACTGGTAATGGTAAATAAGTGTGTGGGAGGGGTTTGTAAATCCTTAAAATATATAAATGCTAAAATAAATGTAAGTTTCTTACTTGGGGGATATTCAACTATCGTGTTGGAGGTTTAGAATGTAATGCCCGCGATAAGTGGGGGATCATTGTGTAGGATTGCTGTGGATTATATTCACTTTTTGCAGTGGTTTTGAGGCTCTTTTTAAGGCAGAATTTAAAACCAATTGGGGGCAATATGAAAATAACACCTGACACCAGATAAAAAGGGGAGAAGTTGACTCAATCTTTGCAATGTATGTCTCTGTGCCACACTAAGCATGGAGGACATAAAGAGAAGATGAGAACTGTGAGGACTTGAGAACCAAAATTGTTGAAAGATATCAACAATCTCAAGGTGGGGCGTGGCTATGCCGTGATCTGGAGAGGACGCTGGCTAGGAGAGCTCCTCATCATCCTGCTGGATCCTGGACCCTATATAAGATATAGTTTGTGACGCCACCTGTGGTATTCGGCAAGGGATAGCCGACGCTGCTTAAAAAGACCGCTGAGGCTGATGGTGATGCAGCAGAGTTGGTACAGCTCTCCACAGGTAGAGCTAAGTCTCAGGGAAATTATATTATAAAAGATGGTGATGATGGATGTAATGCAGGGCTGAGGTGACGCAGCAAATAAACAGGAGAACACAGCGGGGTGCAGTCTTTACGCTTTTACTCACATTTTGAGTTGCAAACCAGGGCACTGAGTACTGATGGTAATGGAGATCCAGCCATCCTGGAAGTAATTTAGGATCCACTAAGCCAGATGGGTTGGAGGCCTCCTTTCTACGCTGTCCCATGAGGTCTAAAGCTATGCTCAGTCCTCTGTTCATAGAATCATAGAATCGTAGAGTTGGAAGCGACCTCCTGAGCCATCTGGTCCAACCCCCTGCTCAAAGGAGGATTCGCTAAATCATCCCAGTCAGATGTCTGTCCAGCCTCTGTTTGAAGACTTCTATTGAAGGAGAACTCACCACTTCTCGTGGCAGCCTGTTCCACTCATTGATCACTCTAACTGTCAAAAAGTTTTTTCTAATATCTAATCTGTGTCTCCTCCCATTCAGTTTCATCCCATTGCTTCTAGTCTTTCCTTGTGCAAATGAGAATAAAGTTGATCCTTCTACAATGTGACAGCCCTTTAGATATTTGTAGACAGCTATTAAGTCTCCTCTCAGTCTTCTCTTTTGCAAACTAAACATTCCCAAATCCTGCAACCTTTCCTCATAAGACAGGGTTTGCAGACCGGTCACCATTCTGGTCGCTCTTTTCTGAACTTGCTCCAGTTTGTTGATGTCTTTTTTAAAATGTGGTGCCCATAACTGGACACAATATTCCAGATGAGGTCTGACCAAAGAGGAGTAGAGGGAAATAATGACTTCACGTGATCTAGACTGTATGCTTCTGTTAATACATCCTAGAATTGCATTTGCCTTTTTTGCTGCTGCATCACACTGTTGACTCATATTCAGTCTGTGATCTATTAGTATACCCAAGTCTTTTTCACATGTGCTGTCACTTAGCCCTATTCCTCCCATTCTATATATGCTTTTTTCATTTTTATTGCCCAGATGTAGTACTTTGCATTTCTCCCTGTTAAAAACCATTCTGTTAGTTGCTGCCCACTTCTCCAGTTTATTTAAATCTTTTTGAATCCTCTCTCTCTCTTCTCTAGTATTATCTATCCCTCCTAGCTTTGTGTCATCAGCAAATTTAATCAGTTTACCCTCAATTCCTTAGGTTCTTTAGTCCTTGCCTGTATGGCAGGCAGCTTGAGCCTTTCACAGGTGTCACTCCTTCGTGGTGGCTCTGGCTCTGGTATGCTGCTGTGCGTTCAGGTGTGTGATGGGGTCAGGAGGCCTGCAGTCTCCTGCCCTCCGGATTTGGCTGCTGGGACTGTTGTACCCGTGCAGCCACGGACTCTGGCGTCCAGTGTCAAGCGCTCTTCGCTGGGGTGAGCTTGGTCACAGCTCCAAACTTAATGTGTATGGCGGTGTAGCACTATAACACCTTATATTACTGGGTCATATTATAGTAATTTATATCTTGGCATATTTTAGTATACGTAAACTTTCATTTGTATTTATCCCTCATATTTTGCAGTACTCTGCAATTCATCTATAGCATTGCAGTACTTTTTGGAGAACATTATTTCTTGGTTATACTTGTATATTCATTTATTTTCAATGTGCATTGTATGTTTTGTCCTCTAGCACTTTATAGTACTGAATCATTTACAGTGGATTTAATTCTATATCTTGCAATACTTTTCACTTTTGCACAATTTTTGTTTTACAGCACTATAGCACTTTTTAGTGCAATTTTTAGAATATTATGGTAGTACTTTTCACGATATTATTGTCTACACTATATATTTAACTTACACATTATTAATAGAAAAAAGTTTTTTGAGCGATATATTTTAGCACTTAGCATTTTTTTTTACATATTTTTTATTTATTTTTTTCTGGTGCTGATATTATACAAATTTTGGCAAGATGTATTAGTATATTTATTATTCAGATTTTTATGTCATCACATTATAATTTGGTATACAATATATATATATATATATATATATATATATATATATATATATATATATATATATATATATATATATATATATATATACACTCACTGGCCACTTTATTAGGTACACCATGCTAGTAACGGGTTGGACCCCCTTTTGCCTTCAGAACTGCCTCAATTCTTCATGGCAGAGATTCAACAAGGTGCTGGAAGCATTCCTCAGAGATTTTGGACCATATTGACATGATGGCATCACACAGTTGGCGCAGATTTGTCGGCTGCACATCCCTGATGCGAATCTCCCGTTCCACCCCATCCCAAAGATGCTCTATTGGATTGAGATCTGGTGACTGAGGAGGCCATTTGAGTACAGTGAACTCATTGTCATGTTCAAGAAACCAATCTGAGATGATTCGAGCTTTATGACATGGCGCATTATCCTGCTGAAAGTAGCCATCAGATGCCTGTTCTTAGCTGAGAGGAGTGGTACCCAGTGTGGTCTTCTGCTGCTGTAGCCCATCTGCCTCAAAGTTCGACGCACTGTGCGTTCAGAGATGCTCTTCTGCCTACCTTGGTTGTAACGGGTGGCAATTTGAGTCACTGTTGCCTTTCTATCAGCTCGAACCAGTATGCCCATTCTCCTCTGACCTCTGGCATCAACAAGGCATTTCCGGCCACAGAACTGCCGCTCACTGGATTTTTTTTCTTTTTCGGACCATTCTCTGTAAACCCTAGAGATGGTTGTGCGTGAAAATCCCAGTAGATCAGCAGTTTCTGAAATACTCAGACCAGCCCTTCTGGCACCAACAATCTTGCCACGTTCAAAGGCACTCAAATCACCTTTCTTCCCCATACTGATGCTCGGTTTGAACTGCAGGAGATTGTCTTGACCATGTCTACATGCCTAAATGCACTGAGTTGCCGCCATGTGATTGGCTGATTAGAAATTAAGTCTTAACACACAGTTGGACAGGTGTACCTAATAAAGTGGCCAGTGAGTGTGTATATATATATATATATATATATATATATATATATATTTATAGTTTTGGCTTTCCATCATTTTTTCATGCTGGATCCGTTTTTTTCTCATAGACTTGTATTAGTGACGGATGGCCACACGTTTCATCTGTCGTCCAACGGATCCGTCAGAAAATCTCTGTCCGTCGGCCGGAGACAACGGACAGATGAACGTTTTTTGTGTACGTCGAAAAGTCGGATAGCGACGGATTCCGTCTTTTAAAACTGAGCATGCCCGGAATCATTTTTCTTCCTTTATTTTAACCCCCTGCGGCTGCTTTTTCTATTCTGGCACAAAATCCTTCTCTCTCTCTCTCTCACTCCAGAATTCTGTTTCTTTAATTCCTACAGCAAGGCTGCTACAACGGATCAGTCATAAAAACAGATCCAGTGCATTAGTTTTTTGCAATATACGCAGGATCCGTCCACTTGACGGATCTGAACACTTTGACGGATTGTGACTGATTGCAAAAGACTGGAGTGTGAAAGGGGCCTTAAGAAGCGAGATGTGGATGAGAAAAGGCGGTGGATCCGTTGCCAACCGTTAATTGACGGAATCTGCCATCGGATCCTCCTTTTTATACTGAGCATGCCCGAATGAATGTCCTTTCATGATATTTAACCCCAAATCCCATTCTGGCAGCTAAATCTCTCTCTCGTGAAACAGGCCTAACTTTAAATTTCATGCACTAGCGTCTAAAGCGGATCCGTACAAAAAACGGATCCAGTTGCATCCGTTTGCCACAAAACGGAAACGGATCCGCTTTTGCACACTGGTGGATTTTGACTAATGCCAGAAAACTGAAGTGTGAAACAGGCCTAAGAGAAAGAAAAGACTCAATCTGAGAAGAGGTCACCTATAAGGTACCAGGATGTACATTTTTAGCTTTTGGTACTGACTGCGTCTCATCAGTACTATGGTTCCTGTATAGTCCACAGTCTGATAAAGACTGATAACTCCCAGCATCTCCTTACCATTGTTAAGGACATACTGGGAGTTGTAGGTTCATGAGATACAAATGTATATGGGCCTGACTTAGAAGGATTCAGCTCATCAGTTATTAATCACATGATGTCATAGACCTAAAGGAAAAGGGAAGAATTAGCTGGGTAGAAATGCAAAATGGGCGCCTTCGGCTTCATCTGCCTTGGGCACCCAAAATACTTTGTTTTGGCCCTGGTAACGGATAAAGCAAAATCCTACATGACCTATCAGTGTTCTACGATTTGGGTTGAGGACACTTATTGCATGTGGGCTGGTGAATTTTGTGTGCCAGGGCTGCTTTTTAGTCCCAACTCGGCCCTGAATCCCCTCGTGTATCTGAATGGGAGGAAGAGTGTGAACTTGTGCTAATTGTGCAGTCACACTTTGTCATCTCTGCTCCGTCCTGTCTTCCAGCGCAGGGTTAAATTGCTCTGACTTCATATCTGGCTTCATGGCTTGATCATAGATGCTGGATCCTGATCCCCCAACAAAATCTCACCAACCGAAGATTGTGAAAGTAACACACAAAACACTTTTATTGGATGTTAAATTGACCGAATTTTATTCCAAATGTCATCATTATTATTTCTTTCAGTGTCTGAAATTTAGAATCAGCCAATTACTATGAAAGAGACACTGAAAATGGCAGAACCCCCGACTCACGAAGAATATTCCTTCAGCACTCAGGAGAGGAAAAACCCCCTGTGGTGGAAACCTCTAGGGAACCATGGCTGCAGGACTGCCCTTCCCTTGGGCTTAGAAGGTTAGTGCCAACATGTAACAGCAAATTGTACCTGAATTTGTACATCTATAATAATAAATGCCCTAACCAGCTTCCGGTTGTAACAACTTCCGTCCAGTTGTAACCGGTGACGTCACCACACACGCACATGTTAACCCTCAACACACCACACCGCCTCAACACACACTCCTCTCACCTTTCACCTCCACTCATGTCCACTCACTCTTTCACTCCACATACGTTCCTTTCTCTCACTCCGTTTCTCATACTCACACCGTCATCGTCGCTGCCCCGACATCTTCCGCCGCGATCCAGGATCCAGACGTTCTCCATGCCGCCGACATGTTCTTGCGGGACGCCATCTTGGATTTCGTGAAATCCCGCGATATTCAAGATAGCGTCGCCGCAACAACATGTCACTGGCGTGGACGACATCGGGATCCAAAAAGATGGCGTCGGCGAAATCTCGCTAGATTACGCCGACGCCATTTTGGATCCCGATGTCGCCCATGCCAGCGACATGTTGTTGCGGCGACGCCATCTTGAATATCGCGGGACTTCACGACATCCAAGATGGCGTCCCGCAAGAATATGTCGCTGGCGTGGGCGACATCGGGATCCAAAATGTCGTCGGCGTAATCTCGCGAGATTTCGCCGACGCCATCTTTTTGGATCCCGATGTCGTCCACGCCAGCGACATGTTGTTGCAGCGACGCTATCTTGAATATCGCGGGATTTCACGAAATCCAAGATGGCGTCCCGCAAGAACATGTCGGCGGCCTGGAGAACGTCTGGATCCTGGATCGCGGCGGCGGAGGAAGATGTCGGGGCAGCGACGATGACGGTGTGAGTATGAGAAACGGAGTGAGAGAAAGGAACGTATGTGGAGTGAAAGAGTGAGTGGACATGAGTGGAGGTGAAAGGTGAGAGGAGTGTGTGTTGAGGCGGTGTGGTGTGTTGAGGGTTAACATGGCAAGAGGTGTGAGGCTGTGTGCACACGCTGCGGTTCCGCAGCGGTTTTGGCCGCTGCGGACCCGCAGCAGTTTTTGCTGCGGTGTACAGTACCATGATTCCCTATGGGAATCAAAAACCGCAGTGCAGACGGTGCAGAATTTTCCGCGCGGATTATCTGCGGTTTTCAATCCGCAGAAAGAATTGACATGTCAATTCTTTCAGCGGATTCTCCTGCGGTTTGCCATCTCCTCTATTGAGGAGATGAAAAACCGCAGGGCAAAACCGCAGAGCAATCCACAGGTAAAACCGCAGGTCTTTTGACCTGCGGTTTCACCTGCGGATTTTACAAAATCCGCGCGGATGAATCCGCACCTAATCCGCAGCGTGTGCGCACAGCCTTAACGACGTCGGTGAAATCTCGCGAGATTTAGCCGACACCATCTTGCATTCGTGAAATTGCGTCATTTACCTCACGCCGACTTGCTGTGCGGACGCTTGGCATTGCCTGTACCACCATAACTACTGCTGCCTTGGTCCTATGCCTGTTTACTGCCGGTGTCTAATTACAAGGCCAATTTGCCTATACCGCCATAACTACTGCTACCTTGCTACTCTGCCGGTGTCTAATTACAGGGCTAATTTGCCTCTACCGCCATAACTACTGCTGCCTTGCTCCTCTGCCGGTGTCTAATTACAGGGCTAATTTGCCTCTACCGCCATAACTACTGCTGCATTGCTCCTCTGCTGGTGTCTAATTACAGGGCCAATTTGCCAATACCGCCATAACTACTGCTGCCTTGCTCCTCTGCCGGTGTCTAATTACAGGGCTAATTTGCCTCTACCGCCATAACTACTGCTGCATTGCTCCTCTGCCGGTGTCTAATTACAGGGCCAATTTGCCTATACCGCCATAACTACTGCTGCCTTGCTCATCTGCCGGTGTCTAATTACAGGGCTAATTTGCCTCTACCGCCATAACTACTGCTGCATTGCTCCTCTGCCGGTGTCTAATTACAGGATCAATTTGCCTCTACCGCCATAACTACTGCTGCCTTGCTCCTCTGCCGGTGTCTAATTACAGGATCAATTTGCCTCTACCGCCATAACTACTGCTGCATTGCTCCTCTGCTGGTGTCTAATTACAGGGCCAATTTGCCAATACCGCCATTACTACTGCTGCCTTGCTCCTCTGCCGGTGTCTAATTACAGGGCCAATTTGCCTCTACCGCCATAACTACTGCTGCCTTGCTCCTCTGCCGGTGTCTAACTACAGGGCCAATTTGCCACTACCACTTCATAACTAATGCTGGGCAATTACAGGGTCAATTAGTATCTGTTTACTCTACAATACTTCAGGACGCCTTCTTCACTGCCAGATAACTGCCAAATAGACTCCTTTACCTGTGCCAACATGAGTCATAACAAAAAGTATGCCAATGCCAGTGAAAGGAAAGCAGCTTTAGCACTATGACAAAAACAACGCCGTGCTAATGAGACTCCTGAGGAAAAACACCATCGCCTTGAGAAGATTAAGGCTTATAAACGCCGTCGCCTCACACACGAATCCCCTAACTCTAAATCCATAAGATTGGCTGAAGAAGCCTCTGCATGCCGTCACCGCCGACAACAGACGGCCTCTTCCTCATCATTATTATTAGACTCACAACAGGATGCTTCCACATCAGCATGTGGAACAATTTACTGCTACACTTCATCCCATATGCCGTTCACTGACATAACTAATCAGCAATCTGTTTCTGCCCTATCAATACCACCATTCAATACTGATGCACAGTATGCCAATGCCAGTGAAAGGAAAGCAGCTTTAGCACTACGACAAAAACAACGCCGTGCTAATGAGACTCCTGAGGAAAAACAGCATCGACTTGACAAGATTAAGGCTTATAAACGCCGTCGTCTCACACATGAATCCCCTAACTCTAAATCTATTACATTGGCTGAAGAAGCCTCTACCCGCCATCACCGCCTCAACACACACTCCTCTCACCTTTCACCTCCACTCACGTCCACTCACTCTTTCACTCCACATACGTTCCTTTCTCTCACTCCGTTTCTCATACTCACACCGTCATCGTCGCTGCCCCGACATCTTCCTCCGCCGCCGCGATCCTTGTTCCAGACGTTCTCCAGGCCGCCGACATGTTCTTGCGGCGACGCCATCTTGGATTTTGTGAAATCCCGCGAGATTCAAGATGGCATCGCCGCAAGAACATGTCGCTGGCGTGGACGACTCGGGATCCAAAAAGATGGCGTCGGCGAAATCTCGCGAGATTACGCCGACGCCATTTTGGATCCCGATGTCGTCCACGCCGGCGACATGTTCTTGCGGTGACGCCATTTTGGATCGGCGAAATCCCGCGATAGTCAAGATGGCGTCGCCGCAAGAACATGTCGCCGGCGAGGATGACGTCGGGATCCAAAATGGCGTCGGCGAAAACTCGCGAGATTTTGCCGACGCCATTTTGGATCCCGACGTCGTCCACGCCGGCGACATGTTCTTCCGGCGATGCTATCTTGACTATCGCGGGATTTCACGATACTCAAGATGGCGTCGCCGCAAGAACATGTCGCCGGCGTGGACAACGTCTGGATCCAGGATGGCGCCGGCGGAAGAAGATGTCGGGGATCGTGGAGCAGCGGCGATGACGGCGTGAGTATGAGAGACAGAGTGAGAGAAGGGGTCGTATGTGGAGTGAAAGAGTGAGTGGAGATGGTGAAAGGTGAGAGGAGTGTGTGTTGAGGAGTGTGTGTGTTAAGGGTTAACATGGCAAGAGGTGTGATGCTATTGCATCCTCCCGATGCGATAGCATCGGGCCATAATCTAGTTGTGTCATATTTGTTTTGGAGAAGCCTAATGCGACCTCTCCAGGCCGTACACATAAAGTGAAGGCGGCGAGTACCGGACGTGAGGGAGATCTGGCTGCAACATCTGTCACCCCATTGATCTGGCTGGCTAGGCGCTATGGCTGATCTGGCTGGCTAGGCGGTGTCCCCTTCCTCCCATTGTGGAGTGATGAAGCTCCAGGTCTCCAGACACATCAAGTATGGCTCCGTGTACGGCTGAATGACTTGTGGTTCTGGAATCTTCTCCTGCATCATAGATGCATGTGTTTATGACATCAGAGCAGTTGCCATAGTAATCACAGGTGTTTTATACTGTGGTTTCATTGGCTAGAAAGTCCCTCTCAGTGTTCCAAAGAATTAACCCTTGAATGACTGGTATTGTGCCTTTCTCCAGAAGCCTATAAAATAAACTTGTCACTAGACAGGACCATTATCATTATTATATTTTAAAGTTGCCCCAACCAAAGTCTAATAAGTGAGCGCATCTAGAGTTGATGTGTAACAAGCGCAATCATTCCATTAAGCCCTACTAAATGCATAAATGCACAATATGAGAACAGAGCAGTCTCATAGAAAATTAATGATACCAAGGTAAATGCAGTTAGATATGGGATGCTATATAGGGGCTCATACTGTATATAGGAGGCTATATGGGGACTCACACTGTATATAGGAGGCAAACACTGTATTCAGGAGGCTATATGTGAGCTCATACTGTATATAGGAAGCGATTTGCAGGCTCATACTGTACATAGGAGGCTGTATGGATGCTCATACTGTTTATAGGAAGCAATGCGCAGGCTCATACTGTACATAGGAGGCTATATGTGGATGCTCATACTGTATATAGGAGCCTATATGCGGCCTCATACTGTATATAGGAAGCGAAGTGCAGGCTCATACTGTATATAGGAAGCAATGTGCAGGCTCATACTGTATATAGGAGGCAAAAACTGTATTCAGGAGGCTATATGTGGGTGCTCATACTGTGTATATAGGAGGCTATATGCAGCCTCATACTGTATATAGGAAGCGATGTGCAGGCTCATACCGTACATAGGAGGCTATATGTGGCCTCATACTGTATATAGGAAGCGATGTGCAGGCTCATACTCTATATAGGAGGCTATGTGGGCTCATATTGTATATAGGAAGCAATGTGCAGGCTCATACTGTATATAGGAGACTATATGCGGCCTCATACTGTATATAGAAGGCTATATGCGGCCTCATACTGTATACAGGGGGCTATGTGGGCTCATACTGTATATGAGGCTATATGCAGCCTCATACTGTATATAGGAAGCAATGTGCAGGCTCATACTGTATATAGGAGGCTATGTGCAGGCTCATACTGTATATAGGAGGTAAACACTGCATTCAGGTGGCTATATGTGGGTGCTCATACTGTATATAGGAGGCTATATGCGGCCTCATACTGTATATAGGAAGCAAAGTACAGGCTGATACTGTATATAGGAGGCTATATGCGGCCTCATACTGTATATAGGAGGCAAATACTGTATTCAGGAGGCTGTATGTGGGCTCATACTGTATAAAGAAAGCGATTTGCAGGCTCATACTGTTTATAGGAAGCAATGTGCAGGCTCATACTGTTTATAGGAAGCGATGTCCAGGCTCATACTGTACATAGGAGGCTATGTGGATGCTCATACTGTTTATAGGAAGCAATGCGCAGGCTCATTCTGTACATAGGAGGCTATATGTGGGTGCTCATACTGTATATAGGAAGCTATATGCGGCCTCATACTGTATATAGGAAGTGATGTACAGGCTCATACTGTATATAGGAGGCTATGTGCAGGCTCATACTGTATATAGGAAGCAATGTGCAGGCTCATACTGTATATAGGAGGCAAAAACTGTATTCAGGAGGCTATATGTGGGTGCTCATACTGTATATAGGAGACTATATGCAGCCTCATACTGTATATAGGAAGCGATGTGCAGGCTCATACCGTACATAGGAGGCTATATGTGGCCTCATACTGTATATAGGAAGCGATGTGCAGGCTCATACTGTATATAAGAGGCTATGTGGGCTCATATTGTATATAGAAGCAATATGCAGGCTCATACTGTATATAGGAGACTATATGCGGCCTCATACTGTATATAGATGGCTATATGCGGCCTCATACTGTATATAGGAATCGATGTACAGGCTCATACTGTATATAGGAGGCTATGTGTGCTCATATTGTATATAGAAGCAATATGCAGGCTCATACTGTATACAGGAGGCTATGTGGTCTCATACTGTATATAGTAATCGATGTACAGGCTCATACTGTACATAGGATAAAGTACAAATATATCCCAAATACTGGAAAAAATTCTTCAAAGGCTCAACTCACTGGAAATATAATAGCAAAAAAAATCTCATAAATGAGCTATTAAACATCACAAGAGATCAAAATTGGAGTTTTTCAAGCTAAATAATTTATTTAGAATAATTAACAGAGCATAAATGCTAAATGCAAGTTACAGCAGACATAAACACAATATAATTAAACCAGCACCTTGACAGTTAATAAAGTTTTTATCTGTATAAAACATGTAGTTTCTTTGCTTTCCTTTCACAAATAGAATGCATAGTAAACAGCAAACTCCCCATTTACATAATATGTATGCCCAGATAAGGTTTTTCATACAATAAGTGCCCAGAGTAAACTGCTGAATATATAGTGCACAAGTGCCTTGTATCAAATAAGCCTGGTAGGCGTTAAGTGTACACAGAGTAAAAACTGTCTATACAAATTCCAGAGTAAGATACAAGGACTGCATTAGAAAGTAACAACTTACATGTGTAGTGTATGTCGCTGTAAAACCTGCCGCCCCTACGCGCGTTATGCCGCAGCTTCCTCAGGAGGCGTGGTTTACAAGTGCCCCGGATCTAGTTTATATAGTGCGGTCAACCAATAAACCGCTTTCCCTAATAAAGCTTGTAAAATTCAGGACCTGAGCTGTAGTGTCCACAATGACGTCAATAGTATCCAGTTCTAAACGTCCACAGCATTATCGGCGCATGCGCTGTTGAGTCCCCACTATGAACAGGGAGTCTATGATCAGCGCTCATCAGCATGAAAGCGGCTCAAGCTGCAAAACAGCCAGAGACCGCCACATACCAGACTGAGCACGTCAGACGGCTCCTAGGGAGGACAGAACTGGGCATGTGCTCAAGTGAGGACAAGAAAATAAAATAATTATGAAGAATAATAATCACTACTTAAAGTGATAGCAAGTGTTGAAAGTGAGGGGATAAAACATAATGATGCTGAAATAATTATAGCGGTGTGTATGAACCATTAAAGTGAATATGCCTGACATAGAGTGCAAAGGCACACACATATGTGTCAATTATAAGCACACTATGCAAGCAATAAAATTTTTTTTTAACAATTAGCATAATGTGTATGCAGGCTATATGAAAGTGTATGTGCATCATATAACTATAACAACTATATATCATGTCTCTGTTAAAAAACAAATGTACATAAAAATAACACATGGCATTCAATACATACATCAAATGTCATATATCATAAAGTAATTATACACACAATTATGTATAATGCATAATACATAGCAAAAATACACAAAGAAAATTGTGAAAAAAATAAAAAATGAGTGAAAAAAATATATATAAAAATAAAACAAATAAAAATGTAAATGAAATAAAGAAATAAAAAAAGAAAAAAAGAATAAAAATGTGAACAAATAATATGAAATATTGAAGACCCAATGGGTACGAAAAGAGCTGTAGATTTCTTGTGAGAGGAGTGTTTCCTCATAAAATCTTGAAATGCCCTCAACAATGAATTCCATGCCAGATCTTATATATTGCGATGCGAAGATAGAGAACTGGAGTATAAGCACAGGAAAAAATAATTAAAAACAGAAAACTAAAACCAAGACTAAAATGATACCCATACGATTTTTACAGAAAGGACCCAAAACCATTACTCTCATTCAATCATTTTTTTTTTGCTACTGTATATAGGAGGCTATGTGCAGGCTCATACTGTATATAGGAAGCAATGTGCAGGCTCATACTGTATATAGGAGGTAAACACTGCATTCAGGAGGCTATATGTGGGTGCTCATACTGTATATAGGAGGCTATATGCGGCCTCATACTGTATATAGGAAGCGAAGTACAGGCTCATACTGTATATAGGAGGCTATATGCGGCCTCATACTGTATATAGGAAGCGATGTGCAGGCTCATACTGTATATAGGAGACTATGTGCAGGCTCATACTGTATATAGGAGACTATGTGCAGACTCATACTGTATATAGGAAGCGCTGTGCTGGCTCATACTGTATATAGGAGGCTATATGCGGCCTCATACTGTATATAGGAAGCAATGTGCAGGCTCATACTGTATATAGGAAGCAATGTGCAGGCTCATACTGTATATAGGAAGCAATGTGCAGGCTCATACTGTATATAGGAGGCAATTCAAAAGCAGGAAATATCCAGCTACAGATCCAGGGAAAAATTGTTAAAAACAAAAAATGAAGGATAGCGATAAAGTGACGCCTGTGTAAAAGGTTTTGTAACTGCTGCGACTCTAGATACCAACCACAAGGAAATCGAAAGGATTATAAATATTTGTGATAGACTCGCGCTGAAAAAACCAAGATGTGGGAGAGAAGCTAGTCACTTATTAATGAGACAAATAGAAGAATGTTTAATAGGTAAAACCTGACAAGAATAAACAATAAACTGCAGTTAGCCCAATTGTGGGGATAAATAGCTGAGAAATAAATAGTGATTAGTATATCTTAATGAATATATTGCAACTCGCTCAGTACAAAGCTGTGAAAAAAATGGTAGTTAATGGAAATAGTAAGTATTGCACTCAAACAGTTGATTAACCAAGGAGAGATGGCATGTACCCGAATAGAATTCTCCTAGAAGTAAAGGGTTAATATGTACATAGAACACAATTGGGTGAAAATATTAAATTTTTCCGAAATGCGTTGGTTTCGGCCCTTTTTGCCACCCGTACCTCCATCTAGCAGCAGTTACACGGCACCACGTGATCCACCGCGTCACACAGGTCCTGCTCCTACTGCACATCTGCCGGGACGCAGCTATCGACCAGAGTGACCGGATCCCTGCCGACAGCTGGAGCGCAGGAGCGCTGGTCTCACACTACACCTCGGCATATCGCCGCATCTCCCAGGTCCGACCTTTACTGCACCAGCCAGAACGCAGTCACCGGATTCTACGCAGACCATCGGAGGTATTGTGAGTAGCAACACTCGCATACAACTATATATGGTGAAATCACCTTGTACTGTTCAGCGCGCTATTTCACAGGGCACGAGCCCTCCACTCATTGGAGAAAGTACTTGGTGTATCCGTCATCGGCCGGGGCAGCTCTCCCCACGGCTATAGACATTGGACTATTTTGTGAATGCAGGTTTATACCAAGCATTAACTATGGACTAAGGATATAATCACACTCTTTATGCCGGGACATATTGCTCATGACCATTTAATATTTTCACCCAATTGTGTGTTCTATGTACCAATTAACCCTTTACTTCCTGCCGCTCTTATTTGCAGCCTCTAGGAGAATTCTATTCGGGTACATGCCATCACTCTTGGTTAATCAACTGGTTGAGTGCAAAACTTAATGGAAACAGTAACTACCATTTTTTTTTCACAGCTTTGTACTGGGCGAATTGCAATATATTTATTAAGATATACTAATCACTATTTATTTCTCAGCTATTTATCCCCACGATTGGGCTAACTGCAAATTATTGTTTATTCTTGTCAGGTTTTACCTATTACCGTATATACTCGAGTATAAGCCGACCCGAGTATAAGCCGAGGCACCAACTTTTGCCACGAAAAACTGGGTAAACTTATTGACTTGAGTATAAGCCGGGTGTGCATTGACCACTCATCCCTACCGTGGTATGCATGTTTCCCCCGTCCCTGTCATTGTATGCATGGCTCCTTATCCCCTATCTTTGTATGTATGATTCCTGTTAAGAAAAAAACCATCCTATTTACCTGCCTGCGCGCCGTCGGTGGCACTGCATCTTGTTCCGGCCATATAACACGGATAATTCTTGGTAATGACAGTGAATATTTAGAACATTCATTACTGTGCACTTTATACACATTATACATTCCTGCAGCTCAGTGGCATAGCAACTGTTTGTGGCGCCCGGGGCGGTCGAAAAATTTGCTGCCCCTTTGGTCGTTGATAGAGTTGAGCGACTTTTGGTTTTTTAGGGTCGAGTTTCGTTTCGTGAAACCCGACTTTTCCAAAAGTCGTGTCGAGCAAGATCGTCCGATTATAGGGAAAAGTCGGGGTCGTCCCAAAACACGAAACCCAATGTAAGTCAATGGGGAATAAAAGTCGGCAGTGAGAGGAGGACAGGAAACACACCTACAGTGCCCATTTGAATGCCAAAAGCATCAATTCTTCTTACTTAAGCTTGTCAACCTTAATTAACTTCATAATACAAGTTACGCTCTGAAAAATGGGGGTTATTTGGCTAAAGTTGTGGGGGGGGGCTGGCTCCAGGTTTTCATGTGCCCTGGGCGAAAGAGCGCCCCTTTAACACATACCAAAACTCATCATGCTCCGATACGGCAGAGAAATAGCGGTATAGTACAATGAAAAATACTTTTTACATCTCATGACGAGGCCCATCTATTTCTCCATACAGAATCATTGGTCCCATATAATGTTTGAAACAGTATATGATGAGCTCCACATAATGCTACAGTATATGTTGGTCCCCATGGATGAAGCTCCACTGTCTTATGGGCCCAAATAATGCTCCAAACATAATGGGCCCCATTTCTAATGCTCTAGTGTATAATGGGCCCTGTAAATGCTGCTCCAGTGTCTGATGTCCACCTTTGGAATGTTCCAGTGTATGGTGGGCCCCATCTATCATTCTCCAGAGTATAGTGCTCCCCAAAAATTGCTGTCCCAACATTGCAAACAATCAAATAAGTCTCCTCGCTAGGGAATCCCTGTACTAGTCTGGACTCCTCGTCGTCCCCATCTTCCATCTCACTGCACAGTATTTCAACCTTGCAAGTGCTGTGATCCTGAGCAAGCAGGGGGGGCCCACTCGTTGGCGACGGCACTGGCACAGGGTCCCTGATAGTACGGTGGTGTGTCTGATGGTGGGTGGGCCGAACCTGCACTTTCATCTGCAGCTTCCTCTTTGTCACCGTGTAAGATGGAACTGTATATGGGAAGGGTAACCTGAGTTTCATCAGGGTCAGATTCAGGCCGTGTAGCGTGCGAGGGGAATGTAGTGGTCTGGGTCAATGTACCAGCAGATTCATCGAGCAGTGGCTGGGCATCAGTGCACTTGTGTCGCCCCCAGGAGTACGGTCGCCACAGTGGCATTACCTGCCTCCTAGGGAGTGTGATGTCATGCTTGGGAGCAACGAAGGATCTCTCTAGTAGGTTAACTGATTGGGCGGCGTTATTCCCACGAGTCATGACCCTCCAAACAGCGTTCATGAAGGCAAAGTGTTTGTTTTACGTGGGCAGTATGGTTGCCAAGCTGAACCTTAAAGGAATGTCCAGAAGGGCACCAGCAGGAGTGGAGCCTACGGTTAAATTCGACTCCACCTGGGAAACCTCAACCATGCCAGCTACAGAACAGATGCACACATTGCAAGCTTAATTCCGTTAACGAACGAGACTCCGTCATGCCCCGCGGTCCGAGTCCGGCTTACTAGAGGGACACGTGAGGCTCTGGCACATGAGATTGGCCAATAACTGGTGTGTCATGCCCTTACATGCCGTGGCTGCATGTGCGCTACACTGAAAAGGCCAGCGTTTGTCGCTTACAGGTGCAGATAACCCGCTGAACAACGTTAGTGATGGGGATCACTGATTACAATTATTACCCGCGAACGATGATTTCCCAGTAAGTGCAGGTCAACCGCAGTTCCGGAATTAGGCCTAACCGTCATTCCTGAAAAAATTAAAAACTTATGTGTGCAAACCACAGGTGCTGTAGCTTGCTTAACAGCTCGCCAGCCGTTCTCACGCCCAGTATGGATTACACGTGATTGCACAAAGGTGAGAAAGGGTACCGTATCCCCAGATAACATGTATGGATAGCGTACACATTCAAAATATATGTCTATACATCAGGAGGCAGGCTCAGACGGTGTTAGGCCCAGTATGGATTGCACGTGATTGCACAAAGGTTAGAAAGGGTACCGTATCCCCGGATAACATGTATGGATAGCGTACACATTCAAAATATATGTCTATACATCAGGAGGCAGGCTCTCCGGAGCTAGAGCCCGGACAGCAGGACAGGGCATAGCTACATCTTAACCATCATCTTTCAGTTCAATCAATTTGTAGTGGCAGTCCCAGTGAAGGATTTGACAGACCAGACTACACAGCGGAGGAGCAGGGAGAGGTAAACATTGCAATTGCTGGGGCCCTGCCCAAGCAAGGGGGGCATACTCGTGGGCGTCGTTACTGGCCCTGGGCCCCTCATAGTATGGCGGTGTGTCTGACGGCGGGTGTGCACCACCACCGTCAGAGACACTTGATTGCACTATGAGGGACCCTGTGCCAGTGCCCGCGCCCAAGAGTCGGCCCACCCACCTGTCCAGGGCAACGGCACTTGCACGGTTTCAGGTGCTAGGTGGTGACCCCGGCCATTGGGGGGGGCAGCCCAGTTAGGGAGGTTTACAAAGTGGCATATGTTGATGTGGGACATTCAGCTGCTGCAAAAGGCGAAATAGATCAAGTTCGCGGAATAGGAGGATAACCAAAGCAAGCCATTTTTCTGGCAACCTATGTGTCATCAAGGGAAGGTGGGACAAAATCCTTGGAAACCCATGCATGGTTCATTTTAATGAAGGTTAGATCATCCACATTTTGGGTTGACAGACGGGTCCTTTTTTCTGTCAGGATTGATCCAGCTGCACTGAAGACTCTTTCCGATAGCACACTTGCAGCTGGGCAAGCGAGCTCCTGTAAGGCATATTGTGCCAATTCAGGCCAGGTGTCCAGTTTAGCGGCCCAATAGTCAAAGGGGAATGACCTGTGTGGGAGAACATCGATATGGGAGGAAAAGTAGTTTGTAACCATAGTTGACAACTGCTGTCTCCTGTCACTTTCCATCGATGCAGTATTACCAGTTGTGTGAGTGGTACTTGAAAAATCAGTCCACAACATTGTCATGAAACCCCTGTCTCCAACGCCACTTCTGCTGTGTGCACCACGAACACCTCTGCCAAGCTGCCCCCGGCCCGTACGGCTTGTGTGAGAAACATCACCGCTGCTGTGTGCTGGGAATGCCTCAAGCAACCGATTTACCAGAGTTGCTTGTTTATTAGCCAATATTAGGTCAAGGTTCTCCTGTGGCATGATGTTTTGTAATTTGCCTTTATAGCGTGGATCCAGGATGCTGGCCAACCAGTAGTCGTCATCGTTCATCATTTAGGCAATGCGGGGGTCCCTTTTTAGGATCTGCAAGGCATAATCTGACATGTGGGCCAATGTTCCCGGTGTCAATGATGCACTGCGAGTGCTGGTTGGAGGAGCACTTTCTGGCAAATCCACATCCCTCCAGTCACGCACAAACCCTGTACCAGACCTTACCACGCCAACATTTTCACTTGCCCCACGAGATGCATCCTCCTCCCCTAAGTAATCATCCCCATCATCATCCTCCTCCTCCTCTTCTTCCTCCACCTCGTCCAGGAGAGGTCCCTGAGCAGACAATGGCTGAATGTCATCAAGGATTCCCTCCTCGTCAAGTCAACATTGGCTGCAGACGCCTGCTCCTTAAGGTGCGTCAAAGTTTGCATGAGCAGACGCATAAGTGGGATGCTCATGCTTAGGATGGCGTCGTCTGCGCTTACCAGCCGTGTGCATTCCTCAAAACACTGAAGGACTTTACAGAGGTCTTTTAGCTTCGACCACTGCACACCTGTCAACTCCATGTCTGCTCTCAAAGTGCCTGGCCGTGTATCCTCCCACAATTGCATTATGACCTGCCTCTGCTCGCACAGCCGCTCAACCATGTGCAGGGTGGAGTTCCACCTTGTTGCAATGTCGATAATGAGGCGGTGGTTGGGAAGGTGGAGCAATCACTGCAGCTTCTGCATACGAATGGAGTGTACAGGCGACCGGCGGATGTGCGCGCACAGTCTTCGCACCTTCTGGAGCAGGGCTGTTAACTCCGGATAATTATTGAGGAAGCACTGCACCCCCAGGTTCAAGGTGTGAGCCAAGCAAGGTATGTGGCTGAGTATTGAAAGGGCTATGGCTGCCACAAAATTACGGCCGTTATCACTAACTACCTTGCCTGCCTCAAGATGTACACTGCCCAGCCATGACTCAGTTTGTCGCTGGAAGTACTCGGCGAGCACCTCGGCGGTGTGTCTGTCGCCCAAACACATCATCTGTAACACAGCCTGCTGACGCTTTCCACTAGCTGCTCGATAGGGGGACACCTCGTGTGCAACAGTGGCAGCTGCAGATGGAGTGCTCGTACGACTGCGCTTTGTGGACGAGCTTTCGCTTCTGGAGGAGGAGGAGGATCGAACGCCTACAGCCAACTGTTTCCTATACCGTGGGCTAGGCAGCACTGTCCCACCACCGCTGTCCCCTGTGGACCCTGCATCCACCACATTAACCCAGTGCGCAGTGATGGACACGTAACGGCCCTGGCCATGCCGACTGGACCATGCATCAGTTGTGAGGTGCACCTTGCCACTCACTGACTGCTTGAGTGCATGGACAATGCGGTCTTTCACATGATGGTGGAGGGCTGGGATGGCTTTGCGAGAGAAGAAGTGGTGACTGGGTAGGTCATAGCGTGGTACTGCATAGGCCATGAGTTCGCGGAAAGCTGCGCTTTCCACCAACCGATAGGGCATCATCTCAAATGAGATTAGTTTGGCAATGTGGGCGTTCAAACCCAGTGTACGCGGATGAGAGACTGAGTACTTTCTTGACCTACTCATAGTGTCTGGGAGGGTGAGCTGGACTTGAGAGCTGCATATGGTGGAAGTAGCGGTGGACAGGGCGGACTGAGAGAGGGTTGATGATGGTGATGGAGTTGGTGTTCTTTCTGATGGCCTAGATTCAGTCTTTCGTTGATATAACAGTGGGATTCCCTGACTGCTGTGGCCTTGCAACAACACCTCAACATTTGCTGCTGTGCTAACCGGTGGGCTTACAGTGGGGGAAACAATGTAGCATTGCTGACTACCTTCTTTGTGATCAGTTGCACATGTGGTACTTGAGGTTTGGTGTTGTGTCCACGCTTGCAAGTGCATGGTGGTTGAATGTCTAAGCATGCAACTGGTATTCAAATTTTTCAGATTTTTCACTCGGCTAAAGGTCTTTGCGCACTTCTTACAGATAACCTTGGCCTGATCATGAGGATTTTGTTCAAAAAAGTGCCACACTGCACTCTTCCTACTTTGGCAGATATTTTGCGGCCTAGCACGCTGTGATATTTTGACCCTCTGGACAAGCTGTCCAGCAACTCTTTTGATTTTTGGAACCTGTCTTTGGAGTGCTCCGTGCCTGCCAGATAACAGCTGTTGCGATGTCGATGTCTGCTGTGGATGCTCCTCATCTGAGCTATTGGAAGCAGCACCCTCTTCCCCCAATGGATGCCAATCTGGGTCAACAACTGGATCATCCATCACCTCCTCTTCAATGTCATGTGCACCTTCCTCTGTGTCACCGTGTATGGTGGTATAGTGTGCGGGAAGGGGCACCTGAGTCTCATCAGGGTCAGAATCTGGCTCTGTACACTGCGAGGACAATGTAGTGCTCTGAGTGAATGTACCAGCAGAATCATCTATCAGTGGCTGTGCATCAGGGCACTCGATGTCAGATTCATCTTGGCCTGGGTAATTCACCATTTCACTTGATAATCCAGGCATGGTATGTGAAAACAGCTCCATGGAGTAATCAGTAGTATGGCCTGCGTCATCCTTCAATCTTGGTTGGGGTGAAGGACACAAGGAAATTTGTGGTTCATGAACATGAGCCTCCAATGACGACTCAGTACTTTTATTTTTTACAACTTCAGAAGAGTAGGCGATAGAGCTGGAGGCTGAGTCAGCAATGTAAGCCAAAACTTTTTCCTGAAGCTCTGGCTTTAAAAGCGGTTTGCCAACTCCTAGAAAAGTAAGCCTTCGAGGCCTTGTGGAGCCAGACGATGACACAGGCTCAACACCTCCTGCATTCGGTCCTATTTTGCTTTTGCCACTACCATCAGATCCACCACCAACACCATCATTACCAGCTGCCAACCCCCGCCCAATTCCACAGCCTCTTCCACCAGCCTTCCTCATTTTTGGTAGAAATGTAGACAAAATCCAACAAACTATATAGTAATGTAAAACAAGGTACAAGGTGTCTATAGGACAGGGGAGATTTTGAATTTCTGCACACATTTGTGGACACTGTACACTTTTGGATTGTGTGAGGCCCACTGAATATCACAGCGCTATGTCACAGGCTCGATGGCACAGGTGTGAAAAAAGTGACTACAGGATAAGGGAGATTTTGAATTTCTGCACACACTTGTGGACACTGGACACTTATGGATTGTGTGAGGCCCACTGAATATCACAGCGCTATGTCACAGGCTCGATGGCACAGGTGTGAAAAAAGTGACTACAGGATAACAGAGATTTTGAATTTCTGCACACACTAGTGGACACTGGACACTTTTGGATTGTGTGAGGCCCACTGAATATCACAGCGCTATGTCACAGGCAGAAATTGGCTAGTGTATCACAAACTACAAGGTGTATATAGAATTGGGCAGAATAGGAATCTCCCTAGAGTCTGTAAGAACGGAACAAGTCCTCCACTTATCCTTTCAGAGTGACACACAGATAGCTTCACTGTGGCCGTGATAACAGCCGTTACACGGTACTGAGAGGAGCGTGCACATACATGGCTGTCCGGTGTACGTAAAATTGTCAAGGTCCGTGTTTTTTTAGTATACGGACTGACACACGCTGTCTCTCTATAGTTCTGAATGTGATCACACAGCAAATATATTTAACTGTTTGAAAGCTAGACAAAACTAGAAGGTGCAGGTCTGTAAGAACGGAACATGTCCTCAACTTATTCTTACAGAGTGACACACAGATAGCTTCACTGTGGCCGTGATAACAGCCGTTACACGGTACTGAGAGGAGCGTGCACGTACACGGCTGTCCGGTGTACGTAAAATTGTCAAACTCCGTGTTTTTTAAGTATACGGACTGACACACGCTGTCTCTCTATAGTTTTGAATGTGATCAAACAGCAAATATATTTAACTGTTTGAAAGCTAGACAAAACTAGAAGGTGCAGGTCTGTAAGAACGGAACATGTCCTCGACTTATTCTTACAGAGTGACACACAGATAGCTTCACTGTGGCTGTGATAACAGCCGTTACACGGTACTGTGTGAGGAGTGTGCACCGCTGTATGGTGTGAAAAAATGCACACTCAGTACCTCAGCAGGACAAAAAAAAAATTGGGATTGCTTTTAAAAAAGCAGTTTGCAGAGCAGTGGGTAAACAGCAATGCAGCCGTCAGGAAGCCTTAGAAGGCAGCCTAACAACCAACACCGCTGATCCAGCAAAATATAGCCTCCCCTTGCACTGCACACACAGTGACTGGTGTGTTGTACAGGCAAAATCGCTAGCAGCAGAAGCAGTTTTTGGTGTCTTCTTCACTGCCTAACGCTCTCCCTACAGAATCAGCAGCAGCTCTCCCTATTCTGAGATCAGCATGAGAAACATGGCGGTCGGCGTGCACGCCCTTTTATACCCCCTGTGACGCCCACCAAAGCAAGCCAATCACTTGCATGCCCTTCTGAAAGATGGTGGTGACCCCTGCCTATGTCATCACGTTGCCCACAGTGTCCGTGGATCCTGATTGGCTGAAAAAGTGCGCAAAACAAACTTTTGAAACGCGACTTTGGCGCGTAAGTCGCCGACCTCGTGGCCGACCTCATCCTAGGGTCGGGTTTCGTTTCATGAAACCCGACTTTGCCAAAAGTCGGCGACTTTTGAAATTTTTCGATCCGTTTCGCTCAACTCTAATTTTGGCTTTCCATCATTTTTTCATGCTGGATCCGTTTTTTTCTCATAGACTTGTATTAGTGACAGATTGTGACGGATGGCCACACGTTTCATCTGTCGTCCAACGGATCCGTCAGAAAATCTCTGTCCGTCGGCCAGAGACAACGGACAGATGAACATTTTTTGTGTACGTCGAAAAGTCGGATAGCGACGGATTCCATCTTTTAAAACTGAGCATGCCCGGAATCATTTTTCTTCCTTTATTTTAACCCCTGCGGCTGCTTTTTCTATTCTGGCACAAAATCCTTCTCTCTCTCTCTCGCTCCAGAATTCTGTTTCTTTAATTCCTACAGCAAGGCTGCTACAACGGATCAGTCATAAAAACAGATCCAGTGCATCAGTTTTTTTGCAATATACGCAGGATCCGTCCACTTGACGGATCTGAACACTTTGACGGATTGTGACTGATTGCAAAAGACTGGAGTGTGAAAGGGGCCTTAAGAAGCGAGATGTGGATGAGAAAAGGCGGTGGATCCGTTGCCAACCGTCAATTGACGGAATCTGCCATCGGATCCTCCTTTTTATACTGAGCATGCCCGAATGAATGTCCTTTCATGATATTTAACCCCAAATCCCATTCTGTGGCAGCCAAATCTCTCTCTCTCGTGAAACAGGCCTTACTTTAAATTTCATGCACTAGCGTCTAAAGCGGATCCGTACAAAAAACGGATCCAGTTGCATCCGTTTGCCACAAAACGGAAACGGATCCGTTTTTGCACACTGGCGGATTTTGACTAACGCCAGAAAACTGAAGTGTGAAACAGGCCTAAGAGAAAGAAAAGACTCAATCAGAGAAGAGGTCACCTATAAGGTACCAGGATGTACATTTTTAGCTATTGGTACTGACTGCGTCTCATCAGTACTATGGTTCCTGTATAGTCCACAGTCTGATAAAGACTGATAACTCCCAGCATCTCCTTACCATTGTTAAGGACATACTGGGAGTTGTAGGTTCATGAGATACAAATGTATATGGGCCTGACTTAGAAGGATTCAGCTCATCAGTTATTAATCACACGATGTCATAGACCTAATGGAAAAGGGAAGAATTAGCTGGGTAGAAATGCAAAATGGGCGCCTTTGGCTTCATCTGCCTTGGGCACCCAAAATACTTTGTTTCGGCCCTGGTAACGGATAAAGCAAAATCCTACATGACCTATCAGTGTTCTACGATTTGGGTTGAGGACACTTATTGTATGTGGGCTGGTGAATTTTGTGTGCCAGGGCTGCTTTTTAGTCCCAACTCGGCCCTGAATCCCCTCGTGTATCTGAATGGGAGGAAGAGTGTGAACTTGTGCTAATTGTGCAGTCACACTTTGTCATCTTTGCTCCGTCCTGTCTTCCAGCGCAGGGTTAAATTGCTCTGACTTCATATCTGGCTTCATGGCTTGATCATAGATGCTGGATCCTGATCCCCAACAAAATCTCACCAACCGAAGATTGTGAAAGAAACACACAAAACACTTTTATTGGATGTTAAATTGACCGAATTTTATTCCAAATCTCATCATTATTATTTCTTTCAGTGTCTGAAATTTAGAATCAGCCAATTACTATGAAAGAGACACTGAAAATGGCAGAACCCCCGACTCACGAAGAATCGTCCTTCAGCACTCAGGAGAGGAAAAACCCCCTGTGGTGGAAACCTCTAGGGAACCATGGCTGCAGGACTGCCCTTCCCTTGGGCTTAGAAGGTTAGTGCCAACATGTAACAGCAAATTGTACCTGAATTTGTACATTGTGTCATATTTGTTTTGGAGAAGCCTAATGCGACCTCTCCAGGCCGTACACATAAAGTGAAGGCGGCGAGTACCGGACGTGAGGGAGATCTGGCTGCAACATCTGTCACCCCATTGATCTGGCTGGCTAGGCGGTATGGCTGATCTGGCTGGCTAGGCGCTATGGCTGATCTGGCTGGCTAGGCGCTATGGCTGATCTGGCTGGCTAGGCGGTGTCCCCTTCCTCCCATTGTGGAGTGATGAAGCTCCAGGTCTCCAGACACATCAAGTATGGCTTCCGTCTACGGCTGAATGACTTATGGTTCTGGAATCTTCTCCTGCATCATAGATGCATGTGTTTATGACATCAGCGCAGTTGCCATAGTTATCACAGGTGTTTTATACTGTGGTTTCATTGGCTAGAAAGTCCCTCTCAGTGTTCCAAAGAATTAACCCTTGAATGACTGGTATTGTGCCTTTCTCCAGAAGCCTGTAAAATAAACTTGTCACTAGACAGGACCATTATCATTATTATATTTTAAAGTTGCCCCAACCAAAGTCTAATAAGTGAGCGCATCTAGAGTTGATGTGTAACAAGCGCAATCATTCCATTAAGCCCTACTAAATGCATAAATGCACAATATGAGAACAGAGCAGTCTCATAGAAAATTAATGATACCAAGGTAAATGCAGTTAGATATGGGATGCTATATAGGGGCTCATACTGTATATAGGAGCTATATGGGGACTCACACTGTATATAGGAGGCAATATGGTGGCAAACAATGTATTCAGGAGGCTATATGTGAGTGCTCATACTGTATATAGGAGGCTATATGGGGACTCACACTGTATATAGGAGGCAAACACTGTATTCAAGAGGCTATATGTGGGCTCATACTGTATATAGGAAGCAATTTGCAGGCTCATACTGTTTATAGGAAGCGATGTGCAGGCTCATACTGTACATAGGAGGTTATATGTGGATGCTCATACTGTATAGCTATATGCGGCCTCATACTGTATATATGAAGTGAAGTACAGGCTCATACTGTATATAGGAGGCACAAACTGTATTCAGGAGGCTATATGTGGGTGATCATACTGTATATACTGTAGGAGGCTATGTGGGCTCATTGTATATATGAAGCAATGTGCAGGCTCATACTGTATATAGGAGACTATATGCGGCCTCATACTGTATACAGGAGGCTATGTGGGCTCATACTGTATATAGGAGGCTATATGCAGCCTCATACTGTATATTGAAAGTGATGTACAGGCTCATACTGTATATAAGAGGCTATGTGCAGGCTCATACTGTATATAGAAAGCAATGTGCAGGCTCATACTGTATATAGGAGGTAAACACTGCATTCAGGAGGCTATATGTGGGTGCTCATACTGTATATAGGAGGCTATATGCGGCCTCATACTGTATATAGGAAGCGAAGTACAGGCTCATACTGTATATAGGAGGCTATATGCAGCATCATACTGTATACAGGAGGCTATATGTGGGTGCTCATACTGTATATAGGAGGCTATATGTGGCCTCATACTGTATATAGGAATCGATGTGCAGGCTTATACTGTATATAGAAGGCTATATGGGGACTCACACTGTATATAGGAGGCAAATACTGTATTCAGGAGGCTTTATGTGGGCTCATACTGTATATAGGAAGCGATTTGCAGGCTCATACTGTTTTTAGGAAGCGATGTGCAGGCTCATGCTGTTTAGGAAGCGATGTGCAGGCTCATACTGTACATAGGAGGCTATGTGGATGCTCATACTGTATATAGGAGGCTATATGCGGCCTCATACTGTATATAGGAAGTGATATACAGGCTCATACTGTATATAGGAGGCTATTTGCAGGCTCATACTTTATATAGGAAGCAATGTGCAGGCTCATACTGTATATAGGAGGTAAACACTGCATTCAGGATGCTATATGTGGGTGCTCATACTGTATATAGGAGGCTATATGCGGCCTCATACTGTATATAGGAAGCGAAGTACAGGCTCATACTGTATATAGGAGGCTATATGCGGCCTCATACTGTATATAGGAGGCTATATGCAGCATCATACTGTTTATCAGGAGGCTATATGTGGGTGCTCATACTGTATATAGAAGGCTATATGTGGCCTCATACTGTATATAGGAAGCGATGTGCAGGCTCATACTGTATATAGAAGGCTATATGGGGACTCGCACTGTATATAGGAGGCAAATACTGTATTCAGGAGGCTATATGTGGGCTCATACTGTTTATAGGAAGCGATGTGCAGGCTCATACTGTTTATAGGAAGCGATTTGCAGGCTCATACTGTACATAGGAGGCTATGTGGATGCTCATACTGTTTATAGGAAGCAATGCGCAGGCTCATACTGTACAAAGGAGGCTATATGTGGGTGCTCATACTGTATATAGGAGGCTATATGCGGCCTCATACTGTATAGAGGAAATGATGTACAGGCTCATACTGTTTATAGGATTCTATGTGCAGGCTCATACTGTATATAGGAAGCAATGTGCAGGCTCATGCTGTATATAGGAGGCAAAAACTGTATTCAGGAGGCTATATGTGGGTGCTCATACTGTATATAGGAGGCTATATGCGGCCTCATACTGTATATAGGAAGCGATGTGCAGCCTCATACTGTATATAGGAGGCTATGTGGGCTCATATTGTATATAGGAAGTAATGTGCAGGCTCATACTGTATATAGGAGACTATATGCGGCCTCATACTGTATATAGAAGGCTATATGCGGCCTCATACTGTATACAGGAGGCTATGTGGGCTCATACTGTATATAGGAGGCAATATGCAGCCTCATACTGTATATAGGAAGCGATGTACAGGCTCATACTGTATATAGTATAAAGTGCAAATATATCCCAAATACTGGAAAAAATTCTTCAAAGGCTCAACTCACTGGAAATATAATAGCAAAAAAAATATCATAAATGAGCTATTAAGCATCACAAGAGATCAAAATTGGAGTTTTTCAAGCTAAATAATTTATCTAGAATAATTAACAGAGCATAAATGCTAAATGCAAGTTACATCAGACATAAACACAATATAATTAAACCAGCACCTTATCATTTTCACTTTTAACAGCCAATCAGAGCGATTGTAGACATGTGGGGGTGAAGCCACCCCACCTGTGGAGAAGTACAAAGCCCCCTGTGTGTGTGGGTCGGGTGGGGTCACTGAAAGGTCAGTCACCCAACCCACAGGAGGGCAATTAATTCATGACGCCACATAGGCGTCACTGGTCAGATTGGCACAGCTTTTCATGATGCCTATGTGGAGTCATTGGTCGGGAAGGGGTTAAAGGAGCATACACGCCTTTGCACAGTGGGGGTATTAATATTTTCTATGGGACACTAATTTTTGGGGGAGGGAGTAAACATAGTAATGGCACAGTTTTTTTAAATATTGGGGTCAGTATCCTATGCCTCAGGTAAGCAGAGTGGGGAGTTTTTGTAGGTTGGGAATAAATGAGACATCAGTAGAAATGTGAGATGTCAAATGTGTTTTTGTTGTAATCTGTGCAGATGAGTTGTGGCTGGAGAAGTGGTAATGGAGGTCTGGGCCTGATGAAAAAGACAGGAAAAGTGAGCGACCCAAATCAGAAAGATTGTCAGCTGTAAGGTTCTATATATAACTACTGTACTCACGTGTATGTTCTGTGGGACTAGTATCTACCAATATACGATAACAGTAAGATGGTAATATTGCTCTTTTTAGTAGACTATTTTTTTATTTAGTGACCGCTAAATTTGTTTCAGTCTATGTAGTAGTAGGTGTATGGTGGTGTCATTGGTCTCTGTATAGTGTTTTGTTATGTAAAGGTAATGGTTATATTATATTATGTATTTGCTGAGTAGTGGTGATGGTGGTGGACATTGAGTAGTTTTATTGTTTTGGTCTTTTATAGTAGTAATTTTGATAATATTGGTCTTTGCATTGTATGTTTTTGGTTAGCAACAGTGGTATACTGTACTTATATATCTATAGATGCTCTTTAGATGATTATAGGGGGGTCAGATGGGTAGACATGCACTTTGAGGCATGGACCCCTGAACTTTTAGTACCCTAGCAATGTCCCTGCTGTAATGTGTGTTTACTTGTCAGTGTTTCTAGAGATATATGTATGTTTGTCAGTAAGCTCAGTTATGGTACCATATCTAAGCAGTAAGCTTGGTTCTGGTTCTGTATTGATGTAGTAATCTAGATTCTTGTACCATATGCATGCCGTAAGCTTGGTTCTGTTCCCATATCTGTGAAGTAGACATATTAAGCTTGGTTCTGCTCCCTTATCTCTGTAGTAAACTCGGTTCTGCTCCCTTATCTCTGTAGTAAGATCGGTTATGCTCCCATAGCACTGTAGTAAGCTCGGTTCTGCTCCCATGTCTCTCTCGTAAGGTTGGTTCTGCTCCCTTATCTACGTAGTAAGGCTCGTTTCACACTAGCGTTTGATCGCGCAGCGCATCGTGCACACGCGCAATGTCCCCCTATCTTTAACATGGTGATCGCAGGGTCTTGCGAATGTACGCGCTCTTCAGCGTTTAGCGTGCGCTGCGCATTTTACAGGTGTGCGCCCAGACGCGACGTACGCTACATGTTGCATTTTTTTTTCCGGCGGCATCGTTAAAAAAATCGCGCTCACACGTGTGCGCCCAAAAATAGCATTACAGTCTATGTGGTTGCTGATGAGCGCTTGGCACCGCGCACGTCAGCGCCTTGTGCGCACATGCGATTTGAGTAAACAATGTCTAGACACTTGTCTAGAACTCCCCCTAAACAAGCAACATTGTTTTGGAGGAGTGTACATAAAAGAATGTGTCTTCAGGGTCAGACAATTACTCTACATAATGCCTTGCAGAGACCAGACAAGCATTCTACAAGAGCCTTCTACCTGTGGATTCAAGCTTCAGGAGCCAAAATGTGAGTATTCTTAAAAATAATGTCTGTGTGTCCTGTACAATTTATTATGTACTAATGTATTTTTTGTTTTCTTTTCAGCATGTCTTCTTCCGGATCGGTCTATTCGCCATCTCGGCAAGAACTGGCCCAAGCTCATCGTGAGGTGAGAATCTTGCTGCCTTTTGATAAGTATAGCTGCCTCTAGAAATGTGTTTTAATTTTTTCTTTCTTTACAGACATCGGACACGGGAAGTGAAAATGGAATGCGAGAGCGGTCTGTGCGGGAGCAGTCGGAGCGGTCTGAGCGGGAGCCGTCTGAGGATTCTGAGCGGGAGCAGCATAGTCAAGTCGTGGCGAGGAGACCCAATGTGAGTATATATATATATTTTTTTTCTGTCTTTCTTTCTCTTGCTTCTTTTCTGTTTCTTTTTGTATCTTTTCCAAACTTCAAAAACATTCTATATTTTTTTTTCTAGGTTCCACAGCGGGATGACGAAGAAGTCTACACAGACAATGAGCACCTCATCCGCCTCGTTGAGGAGCGCATCCCATTGTGGGACAGCCGTGACCAGCAGTACAAAGACACAGTGGTGACCCGGCAGCTCTGGAATGAGGTGGCCGCAGTGATGGATGGCTTGGACAGCGCCTCTGCAGCTTCAAAAAGGGTGTTCAGTAAGTATAAAGATGCTCTGTGATATAGCATTTATTTTTGGACCTGATGGTGCTGATGTGTTTTTTGCAAGATATATTCTTGCATTAAACACACCAATGCCTGGTGGAAAACTGTGATTGATTTGTGTCTTGAACTGCTGCATTGTTTTGTGGACCTGACGGTGGTGGTGTTTTTTTTGGCAAGATATATTCTTGCATGAAAACCACCAAAGCCTTGTTGAGAACTTTGATTGATTTGTGTCTTCAACTGCTGCATTGTTTTGTGGACCTGACGGTAGTGGTGTATTTTTGGCAAGATATATTCTTGCATGAAAAGCACCAATGCCTTGTTGAGAACTGTGATTGATTGGTATTTTCAACTGCTGCATTGTTTTGTGGACCTGACGGTAGTGGTGTTTTTTGGCAAGATATATTCTTGCATGAAAAGCACCAATGCCTTGATGAGAACTGTGATTGATTTGTGTCTTCAACTGCTGCATTGTTTTGTGGACCTGACGGTGGTGGTTTTTTTGGCAAGATATATTCTTGCATGAAAAGCACCAATGCCTTGTTGAAAACGGTGATTGATTTGTGTCTTCAACTGCTGCATTGTTTTTTGGACCTGATGGTGCTGTGTTTTTTGCAAGATATATTCTTGCATTAAACACACCAATGCCTTGTTGAGAACTGTGATTGATTTTTCAACTGCTGTCTTGATCCTGTTTTCACTCTTGTTCCTGATGATACTGTTGTTTTCGCTGATACATATATTGTAGCAGGAAACATAAGTGTCTGCCGTCTCAACAGTTACTGTATTGTGTCTAGAATTTTATTGGTGCTGCAGCAGAGACTGTTTTCAAAGTTCAATGAGGTGTGTGGTGAGAATGACGTTAAACTAGTGCATTTTTAATTTTTTTTTTTTACCAACAGTGAAAAAAATCCGCACACGTTGGCGCTCGATGAAGGACCGCTTCAACACTGATGTTTGTGCTGAGGGACCGGTTCGGAGTGGTTCTGCGGCAAGGCGCAGAAGAAAGTACCGCTACCATCACGAGTTGGCTTTCCTGAGACCGGTCCTTGCCAGCAGAGCGTAAGTTTTTTTTTTTTCGTTTGTGCTTAATATATGCTTTTCTATTCCACAGGTGTTGCTTCTTGTAAATGCATGATACTAATGTTTTCCCTTTCTTTCCACAGCACTTGGAGCAGCACCCTGCAACCTAACCCTGTCCCGGGAGCGGTTCTTCATCGATCGACCTCGGACCCGTCTCAGCCATCCGACAGCCAGGAAGCATCTTGCAGGTCAGCAACACAGACAGCTGGTGACCAGAAAGCTGGTCCATCAGGTGTTCCCCTGTCCCAGGTCTCTGTCACTGGTTATGCGGGCACTACCCGCCAGCGGCAGTGGGCCTTGGACAGTAATGTCATGCCCGAGTTCATGCACTTGAGCGAGGCCTTTAAGGCCAGCCTCAGGGCGCTGGCCGCCAGAACGGAAAGCGTTTTTTTCCTGATGGAGCGTGGTTTTAACCACATGGAACGTGGTTTTAACCACATGGAACACCGCTTCCACTCTGTCGACCAGCGCCTTGACCGTCTGGAGGTTGACCTCAACAGACCAGCGCACCATTTTTTCAGTAAAATTGAACAGGGCATGGCGGAACACCTTAGTCCTGAGCAACAGCTGAGTGTGTTACAGGCCTGCAACACTGCTTACTTGCAGGCTATGCAGCAGAATCAGTATGTGCAGCAGTCAGTGGTGTCATTTCCAACAGTTTCACCACTGGCTCGCTTGACCACACTACCGACTTCTGCTGCATACCACTGCACGGCCACCTGCATTCCCAGCGAAGCCGGACATCACTACACCACCTCAAGTCTGAGTGCTGCAGGACACACCTCCGCCACCACCACTATGGCAAGCGCTGCTCCTGTATGGAGCACCACCACCACCACAGCACCACCAGCTTGGAGCCAAACCACCACAGAACCTGCTTGGGCAACCGACATCAGCAGTCAACAGCAAGGAGCACTGCCAGCACTCCTCAGCAACAGAGCACCGCCAGCACTCCTCAGCAAAGGAGCACCGCCAGCACTCCTCAGCAAAGGAGCACCGCCAGCACTCCTCAGCAAAGGAGCACCACCAGCACTCCTCAGCAAAGGAGCACCACCAGCACTCCTCAGCAAACGAGCACCACCACCACTCCTCATCTTCAGAGCACCGCCACCAATTCTCCTCCTCGTAGTCCCCCAAGAACTTTGGCTGAGATACCTGATTCGCAGCCTCCTTCACGTAGCACCGACCCAACATGCTCCCCTTCTAGGAGCACCGCCACTGCCACTTTGAGCAGCACTGCCACCACAGAGCAGCAAAGGGGTGATCCGCATTCCCTATTTTACAGGGCAACGCCACAGTCACCAGGCGGTCTACAAAAGAAAAGCGGTCACAGGCTGCAAGTAGGTCGGGGCAGGATATACCTGTGCCAAAAAAGAAGAAGAAAAAAAAAACTTTGTTGGTCCATCCACCGTTTCCTCCTAATGTGTCTCAACCTGCCTCGATGTCCATTCCAGAGCTCCCTTCCTCGAGTACTTTTGTCACCCCTTCTCCTAGAACCCCTTCCTCTACCTCCAGTCGTTCCTTGTATCTCCACACACCCAAAGTCTCCCAATCTTCCCCCAAATATCATTCATAATAAAAATTTTCTTGTTTATTTTTGGTTTCAAAATAAATGTGCACTTGTGCTTTCAAATAATTGGTAATGGTTTACCTTGTCTATCGCCGACTACACACACTGCACCATACACATAGGGTTTTTGGAAAAACATATCTCCATTACTGTTTCTTGTGTGAGACTTGTTTCTTGTGTCAGTCTTGGAGATATGTGTTGTCAACAAACCAAATCTACATGACTTTCCTTTTCCAGAAAAGTCTCTACATTCTAGGAATATTGCACAGAGTGCATCCAGCAGGGTTCCCCAACTCCAGTCCTCAAGGTTCAACAAAAGATCATGTTGTATGGAATTCTCTGTTTGAAAATTTTTTAGCAACTGAGCTATGGATTTCCTTACAACATGATCTGTTGGTAGACCTTGTGGAGTGGATTTGGGGAATGATGCTGGATCTAGTGTGTTCAATATTACTAGAATGTAGAGACTGCTGTGGAAAAGACAAGTCATATAGGTATAATCTACATGACTTGGAGTCAGACACACCCCAAATAGAAAGACAGGCTTTTCTCCCTTTGAAGTCCTGTTTGGTAGTGCACCAAAGACTGGTCTGTACTTCCCACAGGTGCTACAAATGCAACACGGTTCTATGACAGCCTATGTCCAGGCCTTGCAGGAAAGACTTAAAGTGGTGCATAAACATGTGTTCTCATCCATTCCAGATCCTAATGTCAGTGCAGATGTGCATCAGCTCAATCCAGGTGATTGGGTGGTTATACGCAGACACGTGAGAAGGAGCCTGAACCCACGATTTGACGGCCCCTTCCAAGTCCAGCTGACCACATCCACCTCAGTAAAACTTGAGTCACTGCAAGAAGGTCCTTTCAACAGCAGAATGACTGTTCTCCTAATCACCTTGCTGGCAGTGGCAGGGTTACTGCACTCTACAGAGACACAGGACAAACTCTTAAATGCTGACTGGGACAACAAACTTATTCAACATCATGCTCTTCTTATAAAGGACATGGAAGGACAGAAACCAAAAGACTGTTGGATCTGTACACACAGCCCAGTATCTGCAAGGACTATACCATACTTAGCCTTACCTATGGAGCCATGGAATAATAATAAATCTAATAATAATCTTTATTTTTATATAGCGCTAACATACTCTGCAGCGCTTTACAGTTTGCACACATTATCATCACTGTCCTCAATGGGGCTCACAATCTAAATTCCCTATCAGTATGTCTTTGGAATGTGGGAGGAAACCGGAGTACCCAGAGGAAACCCATGCAAACACGGGAAGAACATACAAACTCCTTGCAGATGTTGTCCTTGGTGGGACTGAGCCACCGTGCTGCCCTAGAAGGTATTAACACCACACTGCATACACAACGAGACTTGGACTCAATCTAGGTTTCTGGGAAAAGATGTGCCCCGTCATATATCTGCCTCATTGGCTATAATCGGATGGGCCTCTAATCCCTGGTTTCAGTTTAACATACCGCGGCCTAAGGTACAAATGTGGTGGCGGGAATATGATTCAGACATCGGAAATATGGTCGCCAGGAGGAGGACTGAAATCCCTCACTCAGACCCCATTCCCAATGATGGACTGTGGTTCAGTCTTCAACACACTGGAGCAAATACCTGTGGTGAGGACAATAATTGCTTCCGTATATACACTCATGATCAAACACAGGTTAATGAGACGGTGTACCAAGATGGTGTTGAAGGCTGTAGAGCATCTACGGGTAAAATAATAAGGAAAGAAAGGGGTAAATGTACATCTGGTATAAGTGGAAATCAAATGAATAATACTTGGTGTGCCCTTAAGCCTATGTCAGGACTTTTGAGTTTATACCAATGTATACAGACCCCTGGTCACGTTTGTGTTCTCCCTGAAGGAGTATTCTTGGTTTGCGGACATCGTGCCTACAGGTGGGTGAGCCCAGACATAAGAGGAGTTTGCACTCTTGCCAAACTAATACAAGCCACTTTCATAATTCCTTATAAGAAAATAGACACAGCAGCAATTCCAATTCATACTTTGTATAGAAGGGCTGCAGACAATAAGCCCCGTCCAAATGGTAGGCCGCATCTAGTAGAAATGGGGATAACAAATAAAATATTCAGTTATATGCTAATATACCCCTTCATAACACAAATGAGGGATAAATTAGTGGAAGCTATCGACTACCTAGATGATCAGATTTTCCAGATTCTTGAAGTTCTTAATGAAACTAATACAATACAGAGACAATTAATCATAGTTACTAACCAACATACTATAGTACTAGATTACCTGACAGCAAAAGAAGGAGGAATGTGTCATATAATTGGTCCCACCTGTTGCAATTATATTGACAAAATAGGTGAACTTAGAGACCAATGGTTAAAACAGCACAGTGCAAACAGACTCCTGGTGGGGTAACACATTCTCTTTTTTTAAATCCAGCAAATTGGTTTAATGTCCTAGCAGGATGGATTTTTGGCATTGTACAGACTTGTATGCAAATTTTGTTGTTTTGCTTATTGTTTTATGTAGCCGTAAAAGCGCTAATATATGTATTACTTAAGCTGCTGAATAATATATGTGTGAAAAAATAATCTAAGGCTGAACCTTCTGTAGTGTATCATAGGCCCCAGATAGCGTTGCTGATGGGGAAAGTGAGTGTCCACACTGAGGGTGGATGGGTGAAGCAGGTAGGAAGCCCCCTTATGGGTACTAGACCTTTGAGACAGTAGCTCCTTTGTGGACATCAGCTGACCCTGTGGCAAAAGTTATACCATTTACAAAAGGGGGAAATTGATATAGAAGGTTTGCCTTCATATCCCTTTAATACTTCAATTGCCTTTTGCCTATTATTGCTAGAATTATTCTTATGACACTGCAGACTATTAGTCTCTGTTTCAAGGAGACTATACTTGTTATCATATATGTCCTCAATAGTCAGCAACAACATGTTCTGGGTACATGGTAAACAAGGTATGACCCTGAGGGGTGGGGGCTACATGAGCCACATAGAGCTACATTTGTTGTAAATGGTATAAAATATTGCCTTGTGGTTCATTTAGTCAGATAAAGTGATTTTCCCACGACCCGTGTGCAGTCTCTTTTGTCTCCAAGTGCTTGTAAATTAAGGGCGTAAAAAACTGCTAATTCAGACTCACTGGTCATCTGGCATACCTGACTTTGGTCAGAACGAAAACAGCTACGACAGCTTCAATTCAATTCAGTCTGTTTTTGGAAGCCTTATCTCTCCTGATGCTGGGTATTGTAACCAAAGAGCGTGCATACCCCCTCCCTACCTGTCTGCGGAGGCTCCCTGGGGGGGCTACATGGGAGGCTGTGTGGGGCTCATGCAGTATATGGGGAGGCTGTGTGGGGTCTCATACTGTACATGGCGAGGATGTGTGAGGTTCATGCTGTACATGGTGAGGCTGTGTGAGGTTCATGCTGTACATGGGGAGGCTGTGTAGGGTTCATGCTGTACATGGGGAGGCTGTGTGGGGCTCATGCATTACATGGGTAGGCTGTGTGGGGCTCATGTTGCATATGTAGTAGCTTGTGTGAGGCTCATGTTATGTATATAAGGGGCTGTGGGGGGTTAAAGATATATAGGGGTTTAGCATACTTAATTCTGCTCAATATTAAGTGATACAATTAATATTAATAAATTAATATTGAGAATTAATTTCAAGCTATTGGTTCTGCCTTCCACAACAGTCATGGTCTCATGTGGCCCCTCTAAAAAATTAATTGCTCACACCGTGCTGACCCATAGGCAGCACGTGTCCGGCACCGGCTGTACGATCTAAGCCCAGTATGTTTGTCTCTGAAACACTGCAGCGTCACAGAGAAAAACTTTTCTGACTTCTCCCCTCCTGCTGCCAATGACTGGTTGCACGCAGAAAGAAAATTGTCCCTCAGTGGGAGCAGATGGGGAGAAGCCACCAGGGACCCACCTGTCTGACTAGTCACCTGTGTGACCTCAGTCCACGGCGGCTTTCAAAGTAGGTTTTTGCATGAAATGCCGCAGCGTGTCAGAGTCAACCATACCTAGCTGGAATGATACAGCCAATGTCTGATCCATGCGGCCTGTGGATTGAGCAGCTGGCATCAGCCATCAGATTCCCTTTAAGATCCCATAGGTGCCAGTTATGTCACATGGTTGACCATTATCCTTATGTCTTTGAAGAGAGCTATAACTCCCAGCATGTACAGGAGCTAATATGGCATGTTGGGAGTTATAGTTCACCACAGGAGTAATGATTTTCTTTTGCATTAGTGGCATGGGAGCAGAGAGGACACTTTTTTTTTGTTAATTCTAAGGCTATGTGCACACGTTGCCGTGGAAATTTCAGCGGGAATGCCGGAATTCCATTCCGCAGGAAATATGCGAGAAAATCGCATTTTAATTTCTGCCTATTTCCCTCGGAAAAACTAGCAATTTGCAAGAGTAATTAGCTTGCAGAATGCTAGCGTTTTCCAAGCGATCTGTAGCATCGCTTGGAAAACTGATTGACAGGTAGGTCACACTCGTCAAACAGTGTTTGACTATTAAGGAAAGAGAGCGCACATAGGGCGATAAAAGTAATTTTTTTTGGGTGACAAATACACGGTTAGTGCACTCACCTTTAAAGGTTGTGAACAGTCACAACCCCTTACAGAATGTGAAAGGAACGAGTGGTCGCTGCAGACTCCTGTAGATACCAATGTCACAAAGGAGGAAGAAAAAGACCGGATTTTTCAATATATCCACGCTGACCACACAAGGACAGAAATATTCTTCATAGCTTTATTGTGCCGATGCGTTTCATGGCATATCTGCCACTTCCTCAGGGCCAAAGAATTACAGAATCTGATTACAGCAGTGGTTTTATACAAAACCTTCATGACATCACAATTACATGCAAAAAGACATCACTTCCTGTGGAAACACCCCCTCCAATGTCAAAATGTCATACACCAGTCACAATAACTTTATATCAAGATCTAACCTCTGATAAAACACATTAAACATCTAAAAAATCAATCTTTAATTTGAAAAAGTGTATGAAACCTATATTCACTGCATATTAAAATTTTATAAAAATAGAGTTGACTAGAATCAAACCCACAGATTTTTGGCAAGCCAGAACACTTAAGGCCTCCCATTACCATCATACTATCCCTCCACTTGTTAGGATTGTTGTGGTTTTATATAAGCCCTTCATGACATAAGACCTACATGACATCACTAACAGACAAAACATCACTTCCTGTGAAAACTCCCCCTCCAATGTTAAAATGTCATACGCCAGCCAAGATAACTTTATATCAAAATATAACCTCTGATAAACACATTGAACATCTAAACAATCAATCTTTCATTTATAAATGTATGAAACCTATAATAAATATATATTAAATTTTTATAAAGATATAATGACTGGTCTCAAACCCACAGGGTTTAGGCAAGCCAGAACCCTGAAGGATTCCCATTACCATTATGCTACCTCTCCACTTGCAAGGAATGGTTATGTAATTTGGAATTAACCGATTGTTTGGTAAAATTCCCACTAGGTGTCCGACATCCAATAACAGACCCCCATGTGAGAACGCTGACCAGCCAGGTCTGGGAAGGAAATCCGTCGGGCCGCTAGGGACAAAGAAACTTGAGAGAAAGCTTATCAAAAAATATCTACCAACTCATTGAGGCCTTTAGGATGAATGGTATCTAGTTTATATATCCAATACATTTCTCTCTTATTTAGACACTGTATTCTGTTTGGGGTATCTGCTGGTATATGATCTATGGGTGTAACTCACAGAGAGGCTTTATTCCCATGTTTTTCAAAACAATGTCGAGACAAGCCTTGTTTCAGATATCCTTTAGAGATATTGTGTCTATGTTGTGAGTTCATCCTTAGATGTAGAGGCTGTGTAGTGCGTCCCATATATTGTTTCCCACAGCAACAATCAATTAGATAAATCACAAAACTGGATTGACATGTTAGCTTAAAATTAATGTCATATACTCTATCATTATCACTATTTGAATAAAAGGTATTTACATTATCACTGATCCATAAACACAAGCATTTTTTGTTTTTACATTTAAAGGAAACTTATGTGCTTCTGTAAGGTACTTTTTCCTGCATTCGGGGCTTTTTTGTCTCCCACATCCCTAATTCTACTGGGGGCTAAAATGTTTTATAGGGATGGCGCCCTCCTAGAGGTAATTTAGTAGGACCTTTCAGTGCTTCTGTATTATATTCCTGAGAAAGTGCCATTTTGGGAAGAAAAGGTTGTGATGAAATTAGTGGTATAGTATTCATCTGTAGATTTTTTATTGTCTGTCCCATGTATTAAACTACTTTGTGAAATTCCCATTTCCTCTGATTATGCTTTTTTTACTAATTTTTTAGGGTATTCACGCTCTAAAAATCTCTCTCTTAGACATTTACTTTGACATTTCTGTCCTTGTGTGGTCAGTGCGGATACATTGAAAAACCTGGTCTTTTTCTTCCTCCTTTGTGATAGTGTTTGACTAGTGTGACCAACTTTTTACTATTGAGGCTGCCTATGAAGCATCAGTAGTAAAAAGATCTAATGTTAAAAATAATAAAAAAAATAAAAAATCGTGTCATTCTCACCTTCCGACGTCCCACGCAGCGTTCCCGATCATCGCGATGCCCCCGGCAGGTCCCGTTCCCATTTGATGATATCGCGGTCTCGCGACACTGCTACGATATCGCGAGACTGCGACGTCGTCAAAGGTCATTGTCGCAATGCATCACTTGGAACGGGACCTGCCCGGAGCATCGCTGAGGCCTGGTGACGCTGCAAGGGACATCGGAAGGTGAGAATATCACCACTATTTTTATTTTAATTCTATTTTTTACAGGTATATGGTACCCAGAGCCTGGAGGAGAATCTCCTCTCTTCCAAACAGTGGGTACAATCCGCAAATAATCTGCTTACTTTTTGCATGGTGAGCATATCCTCATGCGGAAAGAAAGCAGAACAATGCATTCCTATATGGGCAGAATTCCCGCGATTCTGCACAAAGAATGAGCATGCTGCGTATCTTTCCGCAATGCAATTCCGCCACGGAAAAATCCGCAGCATTAGGAAAGCATGTGCGGAATGCTATAGGATTGCATGGGATGCTTTTTTTTGTGTTTTTGCAGCAAAATCGTGCATTTAAAATCGCAGCGAAAACGCAAAAAAATGCTACGTGTGAACACAGCCTTAGGCTGTGTGCCCACGTAGCGATTTTTAAGCATTTTTGCCGCGATTTTCGGCGCGAAAACGTTTAAAAATCGTGTACAGAACGCCCCCCATGCCGGGGTGGACCACTGCTTACCCTGTCCGGATGACACAGATACCAGGCATTTCAAGGACGAGGCGGAGACAGATTTCACTTGTAACAGTTCCGGATTTTATTCGTCGTCCTCCTGACGACCACAAACATGCACCGCAGGGTAAGCAGTGGTCCACCCCCGAAGCCCGGCCCCTACCACATTTGCATCCAAAGCTAAACACATTACTGCAGCTTATCACACCCAGGGCCGGACTGGCCATCGGGCATTTCTGGAAAATGCCAGAACGGCCGAACCCTGTAGTGGGACGCACGATCAGTAATCCTCTTCACGCTGTCAGCTGCTAAAAATCACGGCCGCCACATGAAATTTGTGGCTGCGGTCTGATGTCCAACTCCTGATCCGGGATGCAGCGACGTAACAGAGATAGGGCAAGGGGAGGAGGAGACTCAACGTGCTCAGTGCTGTGCTGCTTGGAGCTCCGGTGCTGCTTCTTACTGCAGTGATCAGTACATCAGATGTCCACTTCCTCAAGTCTAGCGCAGCTTGCAGGGCCAGAAGGGGTTAACAAGCATCTGATAAGCTGAGTGCACTGCACAGAGAAGAAGCCCAGACAGCAGCACAGGAGCTGCACCTAGCAAGAAAGAAGCTGTTAAGAGGCAGGCATTAGTGTACGTGCACACGCTGTGAAATGCTCTGCGGATTTGGCCGCAAGGATTTTGTAAAATTCGTAGATAAATCTGCAGGTCAAAAGACCTGCAGTTTTACCTGTGGATTAGCCTGCGGTTTTGCCCTGCGGTTTATCATCTCTACAGTGGAGGAGATGGTAAACTGCAGCCGAATCCGCAGAAAGAATTGACATGTCAATTCTTTCTGCGGTTTAGAAAACGCAGCAAATCCGCGTGGAAAAATCTGCACCGTATGCACTGCGGTTTTGATATCCATAGGATATTATGGTAGTGTACACCGCAGCAGAATCTGCTGCGGGTCCGCAGGGCCAAAACTGCTGCAGATCCGCAGCAGAATCCATAGCGTGTGCACACACCCTAAGGCTGTGTTCACACGTAGCATTTTTTTGCGTTTTCGCTGCGATTTTAAACGTGCGATTTTGCTGCAAAAAAGCATCCCATGCAATCATATAGCATTCTGCACATGCTTTCCTAATGCTGCGGATTTTTACGTGGCGGAATTGCATTGCAGAAAGATACGCAGCATGCTCATTCTTTGTGTGGAATCGCGGGAATTCCGCGCACATAGGAATGCATTGTTCTGCTTTCTTTCCGCATGAGGCTATGCTCACCATGCAAAAAGTAAGCAGAACATTTGCGGATTGTACCCACTGTTTGGAAGAGAGGAGATTCTCCTCCAGGCTCTGGGTACCATATACCTGTAAAAAATAGAATTAAAATAAAAAAAGTGGTGATATTCTCACCTTCCGATGTCCCTTGCAGCGTCACCAGGCCTCAGCGATGCTCCGGGCAGGTCCCGTTCCAAGTGATGCATTGCGACAATGACCTTTGACGACATCGCAGTCTCGCGATACCGTAGCAGTGTCGCGAGACCGTGATGTCATCAAATGGGAACGGGACCTGCCGGGAGCATCGCGATGATCGGGAACGCTGCGTGGAACGTCGGAAGGTGAGAATGACACGATTTTTTATTTATTTAATTATTTTTAACATTAGATCTTTTTACTACTGATGCTTCATAGGCAGCCTCAATAGTAAAAAGTTGGTCACACTAGTCAAACACTATCACAAAGGAGGAAGAAAAAGACCAGGTTTTTCAATGTATCCACACTGACCACACAAGGACAGAAATGTCAAAGTAAATGTCTAAGAGAGAGATTTTTAGAGCATGAATACCCTAAAAAATTAGTAAAAAAAGCATAATCAGAGGCAATGGGAATTTCACAAAGTAGTTTAATACATGGGACAGACAATAAAAAATCTACAGATGAATACTATACCACTAATTTCATCACAACCTTTTCTTCCCAAAATGGCACTTTCTCAGGAATATAATACAGAAGCACTGAAAGGTCCTACTAAATTACCCAGTCTGTCAGAAAGTATTACCAACTAGACCAGTGGTTACCTCTAGGAGGGCGCCATCCCTATAAAACATTTTAGCCCCCAGTAGAATTAGGGATGTGCGAGACAAAAAAGCCCCGAATGCAGGAAAAAGTACCTTAGGGTATGTGCACACGCTGCGGTTTTGCTGCGGTTTTGGCCCTGCAGAACTGCAGCAGTTCCGCAGACATGGTACTTTACCATGTTAGCCTATGGGTTTTCAAAACCGCAGTGCTAACGCTGCGGTTTTTTACCTGTGGAAAAGCTGCGTTTTTTTTTCCGCAGCATGTCAATTGTTTCTGCGGATTCTGCTGCGGTTTGCCACCTATTCCATTGTCCAGGAGTCAAACCGCAGGGCAAAACCGCAGGCCAAACCGCAGCAAAACCGCAGGTCACTTTACCTGCGGTTTTACCTGCGGTTCCGCAGGAAAAAACCCGCAGGTGAATCTGCAGTGTGTGCACATACCCTTACAGAAGCACATAAGTTTCCTTTAAATGTAAACACAAAAAATGCTTGTGTTTATGGATCAGTGATAATGTAAATACCTTTTATTCAAATAGTGATAATGATAGAGTATATGACATTAATTTTAAGCTAACATGTCAATCCAGTTTTGTGATTTATCTAATTGATTGTTGCTGTGGGAAACAAGATGTGGGACGCACTACACAGCCTCTACATCTAAGGATGAACTCACAACATAGACACAATATCTCTAAAGGATATCTGAAACATGGCTTGTCTCGACATTGTTTTGAAAAACACGGGAATAAAGCCTCTCTGTGAGTTACACCCATAGATCATATACCAGCAGATACCCCAAACAGAATACAGTGTCTAAATAAGAGAGAACTGTATTGGATATATAAACTAGATACCATTCATCCTAAAGGCCTCAATGAGTTGGTAGATATTTTTTGATAAGCTTTCTCTCATGTTTCTTTGTCCCTAGCGGCCCGACGGATTTCCTTCCCTGACCTGGCTGGTCAGCGTTCTCACATTGGGGTCAGTTATTGGATGTCGGACACCTAGTGGGAATTTTACCAAACAATCGGTTAATTCCAAAATACATAACCATTCCTTGCAAGTGGAGAGGTAGCATAATGGTAATGGGAAGCCTACAGGGTTCTGGCTTGCCTAAACCCTGTGTGTTCGAGTCCAGTCATTATATCTTTATAAAAATTTAATATATATTTATTATAGGTTTCATACATTTTTAAATGAAAGATTGATTTTTTAGATGTTCAATGTGTTTTATCAGAGGTTATATTTATATAGGTTTGACATTTTAACATTGGAGGGGGAGTTTTCACAGGAAGTGATGTTTTGTCTGTTAGTGATGTCATGTAGGTCTTATGTCATGAAGGGCTTATATAAAACCACAACAATCCTAACAAGTGGAGAGATAGTATGATGGTAATGGGAGGCCTTATGTGTTGCGGCTTGCCGAAAATCTGTTGAGGTAGACGCCTCAGAGGTGGGGGTGGGGGCGGTATTGTCCAAGGGACCCGCCACTTTGACCAATTTAAGACCTTGCGCCTTTTTCTCAAAGAAGTTCTCCCCTGCGGAGAGAAACTATGATGTGGGGAATCGGGAACTTCTGGCCGTAAAATTGGCTTTTGCAGAATGGAGGCATTTTTTGGAGGGGGCTGTTCATCCTATAACGGTAATCACGGACCACAAAAACCTAGCTTACATTGAGTCAGCTAAAAGGTTGACTCCCAGACAGGCTAGATGGTCACTTTTTTTCCCGATTCAACTTCTCGACCACTTTTCGACCAGGATCCAAAAATATCAGAGCGGATGCGTTGTAACGCAGTCTAGATCCGGTGTCTCCCCCCCGGAACCTCCATCCTCCATTCTTCAGCCTGGGGTGGTGGTGGCAGAGGTTTCTAATGTGTTGGAACGGGAGATTCGAGAAGCCCAGGCTCTTGCACCTCCAGCTAAGCCGGTGGATAAACTTTTTGTGCCAGCTCAGTTTCGTCTCAAGGTCCTCCAGGAGTTCCATGACTCAGTTCTGGGTGGACATCCAGGGATCTCAGCGACCCGGAAGGCCATTGCTAGAATATTCTGGTGGTCTTCTTTAGCCTCTGATGTTGGGGAGTATGTGTCTGCGTGTGAGGTTTGTGCCCGTGCAAAAACTCCCCATAACCGGCCGGCCGGGGAATTGGTACCACTGCCAATTCCTGAGAGACCATGGACTCACCTGTCCATGGATTTCATCACCAACCTTCCCCCCTCCAAGGGTAATACCGTGGGCTGGGTCGTAGTGGACAGGTTTAGTAAGCAGGCACATTTTGTACCTTTGGCAGCCCTACCTAATGCGGAAACATTGTCCAGATTGTTTGTGGAGCATGTGGTGTGGTTGCATGGGGTACCCCTGAATGTGGTGTCTGATAGGGGAGTGCAATTTGTGTCCAGATTTTGGAGAGCTTTTTGTAGGAGGTTGGGTATTGGTCTGTCCTTTTCATCCGCCTACCATCCAGAGACTAATGGGCAGACTGAGCGGACCAATCAGTCTCTGGAGCAAATTCTGCGTTGTTTGACCTCAGCCTGACAGGATGATTGGTGTTCTGTGTTACCATTGGCTGAGTTTGCATTTAACAACCGCACTAACCAGTCTACGGGTACATCTCCTTTTTTTTGCAATTATGGGTTTCATCCTCATTTTGGAGAATTTTCCCGCTTGAATTCTGGGTGTCCTGGGGCGGATGAGACGATCCAGCGGTTGGGGGAGGTATGGCGGGAGGTCCAGAATAACATTACGAAGGCCCAGGACAAATTTAAATTTTTTGCGGACAAAAAACGATCCGTGGGTCCAGTGTTTCAGGTTGGAGATAAGGTATGGTTATCCACCAAAAATATAAGGCTCAAGGTCCCCTCTGCGAAGCTTGGACCCAAGTTTATAGGTCCCTATGTAATTACCGAAGCGGTTAACCCGGTGGCTTTTCGGTTGAGTCTTCCGCCATCTCTAAGGATCCGTAATGTTTTCCATAAGGCCCTTTTGAAACCTGTGAGGTCCGGTGGGGAGGGATCATCATCTTCCCTGACACCGGTTCTGGTAGATGGGCAGGCTGAGTACGAGGTGGAACGAATTGTCGACTCCAGGTTGGTCCGTCGCGCCCTTCAGTATCTGATACATTGGAAGGGCTACGGTTCTGAGGAACGTTCGTGGGTTCCTGCTCGATCAGTTCATGCGGATCGGTTGATTTGAGCCTTTCACGCCAAGTGCCCTGGGAGACCTGGGGGTCCGGTGGCCCCCCATTGAGAGGAGGGTACTGTCATGATCCAGGATGGGATTTCGCTTTGACCCGTCCTGGTTAGACTATGGGTTAATTGTGCTGCCTCTCTCTGGCAGAAGGAGGCTATTTAGTGCTCACTGGACCTGGGTCTGGTGTCAGTTATACTCCTGCCCTCGGCTGAGTTAAGTGACCTCTTGTATACGTGTGCCTTGTGCCTGATATCTTGCTTGCTTGTTCGGTTGTGATCTGGTTCTGTCCCTGTTACGAGTTCTGCCTGACCCTCTTGTACTGCGCTACCTCTCGTGTATGACTCTCGGCTTGTGACCCGACTTCTCTCTGCTTGTCCCCTTGGTACCACGTCGCCCTCTTGTGTATGACCTTTGGCTCTGTCTGACTACCCGTCTGTTTGTCCCTCCTGTACCTCATTTGCCCGTACTGCTGTGACCTCTATTTTGCCTGACTCTGAGTTGTTGTATGGTGTCCTGTCCTATCTGAAAACAGGACACTAAGCCCCGCCCCCTTGCAGTCACATGACCATAGGTCCCGTGCCAGATTATTCATTTTCAGTGTCCTCAGGTCCTATGCCTCTTTACTTTCCAGCGCTGACTGGACCCTGACACTATTACCCTGAAGCACGCATGGTCACCTCTGCTGCCCTTCTCCACTGGTATCTTTTAGCACTGCTTCTGTACTCCGGACATGCGCACTGGCTCTATGAGCAAGTGCAGTGCGGTGTCTCTGACAAGAATGACTGTTCTCCTAATCAGCTTGCTGGCAGTGGCAGGGTTACTGCACTCTACAGAGACACAGGACAAACTCTTAAATGCTGACTGGGACAACAAACTTATTCAACATCATGCTCTTCTTATAAATGACATGGAAGGACAGAAACCAAAAGACTGTTGGATCTGTACACACAGCCCAGTATCTGCAAGGACTATACCATACTTAGCCTTACCTATGGAGCCATGGAATAATAATAAATCTAATAATAATCTTTATTTTTATATAGCGCTAACATACTCTGCAGCGCTTTACAGTTTGCACATATTATCATCACTGTCCTCAATGGGGCTCACAATCTAAATTCCCTATCAGTATGTCTTTGGAATGTGGGAGGAAACCCACGCAAACACGGGAAGAACATACAAACTCCTTGCAGATGTTGTCCTTGGTGGGACTGAGCCACCGTGCTGCCCTAGAAGGTATTAACACCACACTGCATACACAACGAGACTTGGACTCAATCTAGGTTTTTGGGAAAAGATGTGCCCCGTCATATATCTGCCTCATTGGCTATAATCGGATGGGCCTCTAATCCCTGGTTTCAGTTTAACATAAGGCGGCCTAAGGTACAAATGTGGTGGCAGGAATATGATTCAGACATCGGAAATATGGTCACCAGGAGGAGGACTGAAATCCCTCACTCAGACCCCATTCCCAATGATGGACTGTGGTTCAGTCTTCAACACACTGGAGCAAATACCTGTGGTGAGGACAATAATTGCTTCTGTATATACACTCATGATCAAACAGAGGTTAATGAGACGGTGTACCAAGATGGTGTTGAAGGATGTAGAGCATCTACGGGTAAAATAATAAGGAAAGAAAGGGGTAAATGTACATCTGGTATAAGTGGAAATCAAATGAATAATACTTGGTGTGCCCATAAGCCTATGTCAGGACTTTTGAGTTTATACCAATGTATACAGACCCCTGGTCACGTTTGTGTTCTCCCTGAAGGAGTATTCTTGGTTTGCGGGCATCGTGCCTACAGGTGGGTGAGCCCAGACATAAGAGGAGTTTGCACTCTTGCCAAACTAACACAAGACACTTTCATAATTCCTTATAAGAAAATAGACACAGCAGCAGTTCCAATTCATACTTTGTATAGAAGGGCTGCAGACAATAAGCCCCGTCCAAATGGTAGGCCGCATCTAGTAGAAATGGGGATAAAAAATAAAATATTCAGTTATATGCTAATATACCCCTTCATAACACAAATGAGGGATAAATTAGTGGAAGCTATCGACTACCTAGATGATCAGATTTTCCAGATTCTTGAAGTTCTTAATGAAACTAATACAATACAGAGACAATTAATCATAGTTACTAACCAACATACTATAGTACTAGATTACCTGACAGCAAAAGAAGGAGGAATGTGTCATATAATTGGTCCCACCTGTTGCAATTATATTGACAAAATAGGTGAACTTAGAGACCAATGGTTAAATCAGCACAGTGCAAACAGACTCCTGGTGGGGTAACACATTCTCTTTTTAAATCCAGCAAATTGGTTTAATGGCCTAGCAGGATGGATTTTTGGCATTGTACAGACTTGTATGCAAATTTTGTTGTTTTGCTTATTGTTTTATGTAGCCGTAAAAGCGCTAATATATGTATTACTTAAGCTGCTGAATAATATATGTGTGAAAAAATAATCTAAGGCTGAACCTTCTGTAGTGTATCATAGACCCCAGATAGCCATTGCTGATGGGGAAAGTGAGTGTCCACACTGAGGGTGGATGGGTGAAGCAGGTAGGAAGCCCCCTTATGGGTACTAGACCCATGAGACAGTAGCTCCTTTGTGGACATCAGCTGACCCTGTGGCAAAAGTTATACCATTTACAAAAGGGGGAAATTGATATAGAAGGTTTGCCTTCATATCCCTTTAATACTTCAATTGCCTTTTGCCTATTATTGCTAGAATTATTCTTATGACACTGCAGACTTAGTCTCTGTTTCAAGGAGACTATACTTGTTATCATATATGTCCTCAATAGTCAGCAACAACATGTTCTGGGTACATGGCAAACAAGGTATACTAATAGATCACAGACTGAATATGAGTCAACAGTGTGATGCAGCAGCAAAAAAGGCAAATGCAATTCTAGGATGTATTAACAGAAGCATACAGTCTAGATCACGTGAAGTCATTATGTCCAGTTTTGGGCACCACATTTTAAAAAAGACATCAACAAACTGGAGCAAGTTCAGAAAAGAGCGACCAGAATGGTGACCGGTCTGCAAACCCTGTCTTATGAGGAAAGGTTGCAGGATTTGGGAATGTTTAGTTTGCAAAAGAGAAGACTGAGAGGAGACTTAATAGCTGTCTACAAATATCTAAAGGGCTGTCACATTGTAGAAGGATCAACTTTATTCTCATTTGCGCAAGGAAAGACTAGAAGCAATGGGATGAAACTGAATGGGAGGAGACACAGATTAGATATTAGAAAAAACTTTTTGACAGTTAGAGTGATCAATGAGTGGAACAAGCTGCCACGAGAAGTGGTGAGTTCTCCTTCAATGGAAGTCTTCAAACAGAGGCTGGACAGACATCTGACTGGGATGATTTAGCGAATCCTGCTTTGAGCAGGGGGTTGGACCAGATGGCCCAGGAGGTCCCTTCCAACTCTACGATTCTATGATTCTATGATTCTAAGGTATGACCCTGAGGGGTGGGGGCTACATGAGCCACATAGAGCTACATTTGTTGTAAATGGTATAAAATATTGCCTTGTGTTTCATTACGTCAGATAAAGTGATTTTCCCACGGCCCGTGTGCAGTCTCTTTTGTCTCGAAGTGCTTGTAAATTAAGGGCGTAAAAAACTCCTAATTCAGACTCACTGGTCATCTGGCATTCCTGACTTTGGTCAGAACGAAAACAGCTACGACAGCTTCAATTCAATTCAGTCTGTTTTTGGAAGCCTTATCTCTCCTGATGCTGGGTATTGTAACCAAAAAGCGTGCATACCAACCTCCCTACCTATCTGCTGAGGCTTCCTGGGGGGGCTACATGGGAGACTGTGTGGGGCTCATGCAGTATATGGGGAGGCTGTGTGAGGTCTCATACTGTACATGGCGAGGATGTGTGAGGTTCATGCTGTACATGGCGAGGCTGTGTGAGGTTCATGCTGTACATGGGGAGGCTGTGTGGGGTTCATGCTGTACATGGGGAGGCTGTGTGGGGCTCATGCATTACATGGGTAGGCTGTGTGGGGCGGCTGTGTGGGGCTCATGTTGCATATGTAGTAGCTTGTGTGAGGCTCATGTTGTGTATATAAGGGGCTGTGAGGGGTTAAAGATATATAGGGGTTTAGCATATTTAATTCTGCTCAATATTAAGTGATACAATTAATATTAATAAATTAATATTAAGAATTAATTTCAAGCTATTGGCCCCTCTAAAAAATTAATTGCTCACACCTGCTTTATAGTGAGTCTGACCCATAGGCAGCACGTGTCCGGCACCGGCTATACGGTCTAAGCCCAGTATGTTTGTCTCTGAAACACTGCAGCATCACAGAGAAAAACTTTTCTGACTTCTCCCCTCCTGCTGCCAATGACTGGTTGCACGCAGAAAGAAAATTGTCCCTCTGTGGGAGCAGATGGGGAGAAGCCACCAGGGACCCACCTGTCTGACTAGTCACCTGTGTGACCTCAGTCCACGGCGGCTTTCAAAGTAGGTTTTTGCATGAAATGCCGCAGCGTGTCAGAGTCAACCATACCTGGCTGGAATGATACAGCCAATGTCTGATCAATGCGGCCTGTGGATTGAGCAGCTGGCATCAGCCATCAGATTCCCTTTAAGATCCCATAGGTGCCAGTTATGTCACATGGTTGACCATTATCCTTATGTCTTTGAAGAGAGCTATAACTCCCAGCATGTACAGGAGCTAATATGGCATGTTGGGAGTTATAGTTCACCACAGGAGTAATGATTTTCTTTTGCATTAGTGGCATGGGAGCAGAGAGGACAATTTTTTTTTGTTAATTCTAAGGCTATGTGCACACGTTGCCGCGCAAATTTCAGCGGGAATGCCGGAATTCCATTCCGCAGGAAATAAGCGAGAAAAACGCATTTTAATTTCTGCCTATTTCCCACGGAAAAACTAGCAATTTGCAAAAGTAATTATCTTGCAGAATGCTAGCGTTTTCCAAGCGATCTGTAGCATCGCTTGGAAAACTGATTGACAGGTATGTCACACTCGTCAAACAGTGTTTGACTATTAAGGAAAGAGAGCGCACAATATATCCACGCTGACCACACAAGGACAGAAATATTCTTCATTGCTTTATTGTGCCGATGCGTTTCATGGCATATCTGCCACTTCCTCAGGGCCAAAGAATTACAGAATCTGATTACAGCAGTGGTTTTATACAAAACCTTCATGACATCACAATTACATGCAAAAAGATATCACTTCCTGTGGAAACACCCCCTCCAATGTCAAAATGTCATACACCAGTCACAATAACTTTATATCAAGATCTAAACTCTGATAAAACACATTAAACATCTAAAAAATCAATCTTTAATTTGAAAAAGTGTATGAAACCTATATTCACTACATATTAAAATTTGATAAAAATAGAGTTGACTAGAATCCAACCCACAGATTTTCGGCGAGCCAGAACACTTAAGGCCTCCCATTACCATCATACTATCTCTCCACTTGTTAGGATTATTGTGGTTTTATATAAGCCCTTCATGACATAAGACCTACATGACATCACTAACAGACAAAACATCACTTCCTGTGAAAACTCCCCCTCCAATGTTAAAATGTCATACGCCAGCCAAGATAACTTTATATCAAAATATAACCTCTCATAAAACACATTGAACATCTAAACAATGAATCTTTCATTTAAAAATGTATGAAACCTATAATAAATATATATTGAATTTTTATAAAGATATAATGACTGGACTCAAACCCACAGGGTTTAGGCAAGCCAGAACCCTGTAGGCTTCCCATTACCATTATGCTACCTCTCCACTTGCAAGGAATGGTTATGTAATTTGGAATTAACCGATTGTTTGGTAAAATTCCCACTAGGTGTCCGACATCCAATAACGGACCCCCATGTGAGAACGATGACCCGCCAGGTCAGGGAAGGAAATCCGTCGGGCCGCTAGGGACAAAGAAACATGAGAGAAAGCTTATCAAAAAATATCTACCAACTCATTGATGCCTTTAGGATGAATGGTATCTAGTTTATATATCCAATACAGTTCTCTCTTATTTAGACACTGTATTCTGTTTGGGGTATCTGATGGTATATGATCTATGGGTGTAACTCACAGAGAGGCTTTATTCCCGTGTTTTTCAAAACAATGTCGAGACAAGCCATGTTTCAGATATCCTTTAGAGATATTGTGTCTATGTGAGTTCATCCTTAGATGTAGAGGCGGTGTAGTGCGTCTCACATATTGTTTCCCACAGCAACAATCAATTAGATAAATCACAAAACTGGATTGACATGTTAGCTTAAATTAATGTCATATACTCTATCATTATCACTATTTGAATAAAAGGTATTTACATTATCACTGATCCATAAACACAAGCCTTTTTTTTGTTTTTACATTTAAAGGAAACTCTTATGTGCTTCTGTAGGGTACTTTTTCCTGCATTCGGGGCTTTTTTGTCTCCCACATCCCTAATTCTACTGGGGGCTAAAATGTTTTATAGGGATGGCGCCCTCCTAAAGGTAACCACTGGTCTAGTTGGTAATACTTTCTGACAGACTGGGTAATTTAGTAGGACCTTTCAGTGCTTCTGTATTATATTCCTGAGAAAGTGCCATTTTGGGAAGAAAAGGTTGTGATGAAATTAGTGGTATAGTATTCATCTGTAGATTTTTTTATTGTCTGTCCCATGTATTAAACTACTTTGTGAAATTCCCTTTGCCTCTGAGTATGCTTTTTTTACTAATTTTTTAGGGTATTCACGCTCTAAAAATCTCTCTCTTAGACATTTACTTTGACATTTCTGTCCTTGTGTGGTCAGTGCGGATACATTGAAAAACCTGGTCTTTTTCTTCCTCCTTTGTGATAGTGTTTGACTAGTGTGAACAACTTTTTACTATTGAGGCTGCCTATGAAGCATCAGTAGTAAAAAGATCTAATGTTAAAAATACTTAAATAAATAAAAAATCGTGTCATTCTCACCTTCCGACGTCCCACGCAGCGTTCCCGATCATCGCGATGCTCCCGGCAGGTCCCGTTCCCATTTGATGACATCGCGGTCTCGCGACACTGCTACGGTATCGCGAGACTGAGACGTCATCAATGGTCATTGTCGCAATGCATCACTTGGAACGGGACCTGCCCGGAGCATCGCTGAGGCCTGGTGACGCTGCGAGGGACATCGGAAGGTGAGATTATCACCATTTTTTTATTTTAATTCTATTTTTACAGGTATATGGTACCCAGAGCCTGGAGGAGAATCTCCTCTCTTCCAAACAGTGGGTACAATCCGCAAATGTTCTGCTTACTTTTCGCATGGTGAGCATAGCCTCATGCGGAAAGAAAGCAGAACAATGCATTCCTATGTGCGCGGAATTCCCGCGATTCCCCACAAAGAATGAGCATGCTGCGTATCTTTCTGCAATGCAATTCCGCCACGGAAAAATCCGCAGCATTAGGAAAGCATGTGCGGACTGCTATATGATTGCATGGGATGCTTTTTTTTGCGTTTGTGGAATGCTCTGCGGATTTGGCCGCGCGGATTTTTAAAATTCGTAGATAAAGCTGCAGGTCAAAACACCTGCAGTTTTACCTGTGGATTAGCCTGCGGTATTGCCCTGCGGTTTATCATCTCTACAGTGGAGGAGATGGTAAACTGCAGCCGAATCCGCAGAAAGAATTGACATGTCAATTTTTTCTGCGGTTTAGAAACCGCAGAAAAATCCGCGTGGAAAAATCTGCACCGTCTGCACTGCGGTTTTTGATATCCATAGGATATTATGGTAGTGTACACCGCAGCAGAAACTGCTGAGGATCCGCAGCATAATCCACAGCGTGTGCACACACCCTAAGGCTGTGTTCACACGTAGCATTTTTTTCCAGAAATGCCCGATGGCCAGTCCGGCCCTGGGTGTGATAAGCTGCAGTAATGTGTTTAGCTTTGGTTGCAAATGTGGTAGGGGCCGGGCTTCGGGGGTGGACCACTGCTTACCCTGCGGTGCGTGTTTGTGGTCATCAGGAGGACGACGAATAAAATCCGTAACTGTTACAAGTGAAATCTGTCTCCGCCTCGTCCTTGAAATGCCTGGTATCTGTGTCATCCGGACAGGGTAAGCAGTGGTCCACCCCTGAGCCCGGCCCCTACCACATTTGCATCCAAAGCTAAACACATTAATGCAGCTTATCACACCCAGGGCCGGACTGGCCATCGGGCATTTCTGGAAAATGCCAGAACGGCCAAACCCTGTAGTGGGACGCACGATCTGTAATCCTCTTCACGCTGTCAGCTGCTAAAAATCACAGCCGCCACATGAAATTTGTGGCTGCGGTCTGATGTCCAACTCCTGATCCGGGAAGCAGCGACGTAACAGAGATAGGGCAAGGGGAGGAGGAGACTCAATGTGCTCAGTGCTGTGCTGCTTGGAGCTCCGGTCCTGCTTCTTACTGCAGTGATCAGTACATCAGACGTCCACTTCCTCAAGTCTAGCGCAGCTTGCATGGCCAGAAGGGGTTAGCAAGCATCTGATAAGCTGAGTGCACTACACAGAGAAGAAGCCCAGACAGCAGCACAGGAGCTGCACCTAGGAAGAAAGAAGCTGTTAAGAGGCAGGCATTAGTGTACGTGCACACGCTGTGGAATGCTCTGCGGATTTGGCCTCGAGGATTTTGTAAAATTCGTAGATAAATCTGCAGGTCAAAAGACCTGCAGTTTTACCTGTGGTTTAGCCTGCGGTTTTGCCCTGCGGTTTATCATCTCTACAGTGGAGGAGATGGTAAACTGCAGCCGAATCCGCAGAAAGAATTGACATGTCAATTTTTTCTGCAGTTTAGAAAACGCAGCAAATCCGCGTGGAAAAATCTGCACCATCTGCACTGCGGTTTTTGATATAACATAGGATATTATGGTAGTGTACACCGCAGCAGAAACTGCTGCGGGTCCGCAGGGCCAAAACTGCTGTGGATCCGCAGCAGAATCCACAGCGTGTGCACACACCCTAAGGCTATGTTCACACGTAGCTTTTTTTGCGTTTTCGCTGCAATTTTAAACGTGCGATTTTGCTGCAAAAACGCAAAAAAAAAAGCATCCCATGCAATCATATAGCAGTCCGCACATGCTTTCCTAATGCTGTGGATTTTTCCGTAGCGGAATTGCATTGCAGAAAGATACGCAGCATGCTCATTCTTTGTGCGGAATCGCGGGAATTCCGCGCACATAGGAATGCATTGTTCTGCTTTCTTTCCGCATGAGGCTATGCTCACCATGCGAAAAGTAAGCAGAACATTTGCGGATTGTACCCACTGCTTGGAAGAGAGGAGATTCTCCAGGCTCTGGGTACCATATACCTGTAAAAATAGAATTAAAATAAAAAAATGGTGATAATCTCACCTTCCGATGTCCCTCGCAGCGTCACCAGGCCTCAGCAATGCTCCAGGCAGGTCCCGTTCTAAGTGATGCATTGCGACAATGACCATTGATGACGTCTCAGTCTCGCGATACCGTAGCAGTGTCGCGAGACCGCGATGTCATCAAATGGGAACGGGACCTGCCGGGAGCATCGCGATGATCGGGAACGCTGCGTGGGACGTCGGAAGGTGAGAATGACACGATTTTTTATTTATTTAATTATTTTTAACATTAGATCTTTTTACTACTGATGCTTCATAGGCAGCCTCAATAGTAAAAAGTTGTTCACACTAGTCAAACACTATCACAAAGGAGGAAGAAAAAGACCAGGTTTTTCAATGTATCCGCACTGACCACACAAGGACGGAAATGTCAAAGTAAATGTCTAAGAGAGAGATTTTTAGAGCGTGAATACCCTAAAAAATTAGTAAAAAAAGCATACTCAGAGGCAAAGGGAATTTCACAAAGTAGTTTAATACATGGGACAGACAATAAAAAATCTACAGATGAATACTATACCACTAATTTCATCACAACCTTTTCTTCCCAAAATGGCACTTTCTCAGGAATATAATACAGAAGCACTGAAAGGTCCTACTAAATTACCCAGTCTGTCAGAAAGTATTACCAACTAGACCAGTGGTTACCTTTAGGAGGGCGCCATCCCTATAAAACATTTTAGCCCCCAGTAGAATTAGGGATGTGGGAGACAAAAAAGCCCCGAATGCAGGAAAAAGTACCCTACAGAAGCACATAAGAGTTTCCTTTAAATGTAAAAACAAAAAAACGCTTGTGTTTATGGATCAGTGATAATGTAAATACCTTTTATTCAAATAGTGATAATGATAGAGTATATGACATTAATTTAAGCTAACATGTCAATCCAGTTTTGTGATTTATCTAATTGATTGTTGCTGTGGGAAACAATATGTGAGACGCACTATACCGCCTCTACATCTAAGGATGAACTCACATAGACACAATATCTCTAAAGGATATCTGAAACATGGCTTGTCTCGACATTGTTTTGAAAAACACGGGAATAAAGCCTCTCTGTGAGTTACACCCATAGATCATATACCATCAGATACCCCAAACAGAATACAGTGTCTAAATAAGAGAGAACTGTATTGGATATATAAACTAGATACCATTCATCCTAAAGGCCTCAATGAGTTGGTAGATATTTTTTGATAAGCTTTCTCTCATGTTTCTTTGTCCCTAGCGGCCCGACGGATTTCCTTCCCTGACCTGGCTGGTCAGCGTTCTCACATGGGGGTCCGTTATTGGATGTCGGACACCTAGTGGGAATTTTACCAAACAATCGGTTAATTCCAAATTACATAACCATTCCTTGCAAGTGGAGAGGTAGCATAATGGTAACGGGAAGCCTACAGGGTTCTGGCTTGCCAAAACCCTGTGGGTTCGAGTCCAGTCATTATATCTTTATAAAAATTCAATATATATTTATTATAGGTTTCATACATTTTTAAATGAAAGATTTATTGTTTAGATGTTCAATGTGTTTTATGAGAGGCTATATTTTGATATAAAGTTATCTTGGCTGGCGTATGACATTTTAACATTGGAGGGGGAGTTTTCACAGGAAGTGATGTTTTGTCTGTTAGTGATGTCATGTAGGTCTTATGTCATGAAGGGCTTATATAAAACCACAACAATCCTAACAAGTGGAGAGATAGTATGATGGTAATGGGAGGCCTTAAGTGTTCTGGCTCGCCGAAAATCTGTGGGTTGGATTCTAGTCAACTCTATTTTTATCAAATTTTAATATGTAGTGAATATAGGTTTCATACACTTTTTCAAATTAAAGATTGATTTTTTTAGATGTTTAATGTGTTTTATCAGAGTTTAGATCTTGATATAAAGTTATTGTGACTGGTGTATGACATTTTGACATTGGAGGGGGTGTTTCCACAGGAAGTGATGTCTTTTTGCATGCAATTGTGATGTCATGAAGGTTTTGTATAAAACCACTGCTGTAATCAGATTCTGTAATTCTTTGGCCCTGAGGAAGTGGCAGATATGCCATGAAACGCATCGGCACAATAAAGCAATGAAGAATATTTCTGTCCTTGTGTGGTCAGCGTGGATATATTGTGCACTCTCTTTCCTTAATAGTCAAACACTGTTTGACGAGTGTGACATACAGTGGGGAAAAAAAAGGATTTAGTCAGTCAGCAATAGTGCAAGTTCCACCACTTAAAAAGATGAGAGGCGTCTGTAATTTACATCATAGGTAGACCTCAACTATGGGAGACAAACTGAGAAAAAAAAATCCAGAAAATCACATTGTCTGTTTTTTTTCATTTTATTTGCATATTATGGTGGAAAATAAGTATTTGGCCAGAAACAAGCAATCAAGATTTCTGGCTCTCACAGACCTGTAACTTCTTCTTTAAGAGTCTCCTCTTTCCTCCACTCATTACCTGTAGTAATGGCACCTGTTTCCCCTCAAACAGTCTGACTCCAAACTCCACTATGGTGAAGACCAAAGAGCTGTCAAAGGACACCAGAAACAAAATTGTAGCCCTGCACCAGGCTGGGAAGACTGAATCTGCAATAGCCAACCAGCTTGGAGTGAAGAAATCAACTGTGGGAGCAATAATTAGAAAATGGAAGACATACAAGACCACTGATAATCTCCCTCGATCTGGTGCTCCACGCAAAATCCCACCCCGTGGGGTCAGAATGATCACAAGATCGGTGAGCAAAAATACCAGAACCACGCGGGGGGACCTAGTGAATGAACTGCAGAGAGCTGGGACCAATGTAACAAGGCCTACCATAAGTAACACCATACGCCACCATGGACTCAGATCCTGCAGTGCCAGACGTGTCCCACTGCTTAAGCCTGTACATGTCCGGGCCCGTCTGAAGTTTGCTAGAGAGCATTTGGATGATCCAGAGGAGTTTTGGGAGAATGTCCTATGGTCTGATGAAACCAAACTGGAACTGTTTGGTAGAAACACAACTTGTCGTGTTTGGAGGAAAAAGAATACTGAGTTGCATCCATCAAACACCATACCTACTGTAAAGCATGGTGGTGGAAACATCATGCTTTGGGGCTGTTTCTCTGCAAAGGGGCCAGGACGACTGATCCGGGTACATGAAAGAATGAATGGGGCCATGTATCGTGAGATTTTGAGTGCAAACCTCCTTCCATCAGCAAGGGTATTGAAGATGAAACGTGGCTGGGTCTTTCAACATGACAGGAGTGGCTTCGTAAGAAGCATTTCAAGGTCCTGGAGTGGCCTAGCCAGTCTCCAGATCTCAACCCTATACAAAACCTTTGGAGGGAGTTGAAAGTCCGTGTTGTCAAGCGAAAAGCCAGAAACATCACTGCTCTAGAGGAGATCTGCATGGAGGAATGGGCCAACATGCCAACAACAGTGTGTGGCAACCTTGTGAAGACTTACAGAAAACGTTTGACCTCTGTCATTGCCAACAAAGGATATATCACAAAGTACTGAGATGAAATTTTGTTTCTGACCAAATACTTATTTTCCACCATAATATGCAAATAAAATGAAAAAAAACCAGACAATGTGATTTTCTGGATTTTTTTTTCTCAGTTTGTCTCCCATAGTTGTGGTCTACCTATGATGTAAATTACAGACGCCTCTCATCTTTTTAAGTGGTGGAACTTGCACTATTGCTGACTGACTAAATACTTTTTTTCCCCACTGTACCTGTCAATCAGTTTTCCAAGCGATGCTACAGATCGCTTGGAAAACGCTAGCATTCTGCAAGCTAATTACTTTTGCAAATTGCTAGTTTTTCCGTGGGAAATAGGCAGAAATTAAAATGCGTTTTTCTCGCTTATTTCCTGCGGAATGGAATTCCGGCATTCCCGCTGAAATTTGCGCGGCAACGTGTGCACATAGCCTTAGAATTAACAAAAAAAAATTGTCCTCTCTGCTCCCATGCCACTAATGCAAAAGAAAATCATTACTCCTGTGGTGAACTATAACTCCCAACATGCCATATTAGCTCCTGTACATGCTGGGAGTTATAGCTCTCTTCAAAGACATAAGGATAATGGTCAACCATGTGACATAACTGGCACCTATGGGATCTTAAAGGGAATCTGATGGCTGATGCCAGCTGCTCAATCCACAGGCCGCATTGATCAGACATTGGCTGTATCATTCCAGCCAGGTATGGTTGACTCTGACACGCTGTGGCATTTCATGCAAAAACCTACTTTGAAAGCCGCCGTGGACTGAGGTTACACAGGTGACTAGTCAGACAGGTGGGTCCCTGGTGGCTTCTCCCCATCTGCTCCCACAGAGGGACAATTTTCTTTCTGCGTGCAACCAGTCATTGGCAGCAGGAGGGGAGAAGTCAGAAAAGTTTTTCTCTGTGATGCTGCAGTGTTTCAGAGACAAACATACTGGGCTTAGACCGTATAGCCGGTGCCGGACACGTGCTGCCTATGGGTCAGACTCACTATAAAGCAGGTGTGAGCAATTAATTTTTTAGAGGGGCCACATGAGACCATGACTGTTGTGGAAGGCAGAACCAATAGCTTGAAATTAATTCTTAATATTAATTTATTAATATTAATTGTATCACTTAATATTGACCAGAATTAAATATGCTAAACCCCTATATATCTTTAACCCCTCACAGCCCCTTATATACACAACATGAGCCTCACACAAGCTACTACATATGCAACATGAGCCCCACACAGCCGCCCCACACAGCCTACCCATGTAATGCATGAGCCCCACACAGCCTCCCCATGTACAGCATGAACCCCACACAGCCTCCCCATGTACAGCATGAAATGAACCTCACACAGCCTCGCCATGTACAGCATGAACCTCACACATCCTCGCCATGTACAGTATGAGACCCCACACAGCCTCCCCATATACTGCATGAGCCCCACACAGTCTCCCATGTAGCCCCCCCAGGAAGCCTCAGCAGATAGGTAGGGAGGTTGGTATGCACGCTTTTTGGTTACAATACCCAGCATCAGGAGAGATAAGGCTTCCAAAAACAGACTGAATTGAATTGAAGCTGTCGTAGCTGTTTTCGTTCTGACCAAAGTCAGGTATGCCAGATGACCAGTGAGTCTGAATTAGGAGTTTTTTACGCCCTTAATTTACAAGCACTTGGAGACAAAAGAGACTGCACACGGGCCGTGGGAAAATCACTTTATCTGACGTAATGAAACACAAGGCAATATTTTATACCATTTACAACAAATGTAGCTCTATGTGGCTCATGTAGCCCCCACCCCTCAGGGTCATACCTTGTTTGCCATGTACCCAGAACATGTTGTTGCTGACTATTGAGGACATATATGATAACAAGTATAGTCTCCTTGAAACAGATACTAATAGTCTGCAGTGTCATAAGAATAATTCTAGCAATAATAGGCAAAAGGCAATTGAAGTATTAAAGGGATATGAAGGCAAACCTTCTATATCAATTTCCCCCTTTTGTAAATGGTATAACTTTTGCCACAGGGTCAGCTGATGTCCACAAAGGAGCTACTGTCTCATGGGTCTAGTACCCATAAGGGGGCTTCCTACCTGCTTCACCCATCCACCCTCAGTGTGGACACTCACTTTCCCCATCAGCAACGGCTATCTGGGGTCTATGATACACTACAGAAGGTTCAGCCTTAGATTATTTTTTCACACATATATTATTCAGCAGCTTAAGTAATACATATATTAGCGCTTTTACGGCTACATAAAACAATAAGCAAAACAACAAAATTTGCATACAAGTCTGTACAATGCCAAAAATCCATCCTGCTAGGCCATTAAACCAATTTGCTGGATTTAAAAAGAGAATGTGTTACCCCACCAGGAGTCTGTTTGCACTGTGCTGATTTAACCATTGGTCTCTAAGTTCACCTATTTTGTCAATATAATTGCAACAGGTGGGACCAATTATATGACACATTCCTCCTTCTTTTGCTGTCAGGTAATCTAGTACTATAGTATGTTGGTTAGTAACTATGATTAATTGTCTCTGTATTGTATTAGTTTCATTAAGAACTTCAAGAATCTGGAAAATCTGATCATCTAGGTAGTCGATAGCTTCCACTAATTTATCCCTCATTTGTGTTATGAAGGGGTATATTAGCATATAACTGAATATTTTATTTTTTATCCCCATTTCTACTAGATGCGGCCTACCATTTGGACGGGGCTTATTGTCTGCAGCCCTTCTATACAAAGTATGAATTGGAACTGCTGCTGTGTCTATTTTCTTATAAGGAATTATGAAAGTGTCTTGTGTTAGTTTGGCAAGAGTGCAAACTCCTCTTATGTCTGGGCTCACCCACCTGTAGGCACGATGCCCGCAAACCAAGAATACTCCTTCAGGGAGAACACAAACGTGACCAGGGGTCTGTATACATTGGTATAAACTCAAAAGTCCTGACATAGGCTTATGGGCACACCAAGTATTATTCATTTGATTTCCACTTATACCAGATGTACATTTACCCCTTTCTTTCCTTATTATTTTACCCGTAGATGCTCTACATCCTTCAACACCATCTTGGTACACCGTCTCATTAACCTCTGTTTGATCATGAGTGTATATACAGAAGCAATTATTGTCCTCACCACAGGTATTTGCTCCAGTATGTTGAAGACTGAACCACAGTCCATCATTGGGAATGGGGTCTGAGTGAGGGATTTCAGTCCTCCTCCTGGTGACCATATTTCCGATGTCTGAATCATATTCCTGCCACCACATTTGTACCTTAGGCCGCGTTATGTTAAATTGAAACCAGGGATTAGAGGCCCATCCGATTATAGCCAATGAGGCAGATATATGACGGGGCACATCTTTTCCCAAAAACCTAGATTGAGTCCAAGTCTCGTTGTGTATGCAGTGTGGTGTTAATACCTTCTAGGGCAGCACGGTGGCTCAGTCCCACCAAGGACAACATCTGCAAGGAGTTTGTATGTTCTTCCCGTGTTTGCGTGGGTTTCCTCCCACATTCCAAAGACATACTGATAGGGAATTTAGATTGTGAGCCCCATTGAGGACAGTGATGATAATGTGTGCAAACTGTAAAGCGCTGCAGAGTATGTTAGCGCTATATAAAAATAAAGATTATTATTAGACTTATTATTATTCCATGGCTCCATAGGTAAGGCTAAGTATGGTATAGTCCTTGCAGATACTGGGCTGTGTGTACAGATCCAACAGTCTTTTGGTTTCTGTCCTTCCATGTCCTTTATAAGAGGAGCATGATGTTGAATAAGTTTGTTGTCCCAGTCAGCATTTAAGAGTTTGTCCTGTGTCTCTGTAGAGTGCAGTAACACTGCCACTGCCAGCAAGGTGATTAGGAGAACAGTCATTCTTGTCAGAGACACCGCACTGCACTTGCTCATAGAGCCAGTGCGCATGTCCGGAGTACAGAAGCAGTGCTAAAAGATACCAGTGGAGAAGGGCAGCAGAGGTGACCATGCGTGCTTCAGGGTAATAGTGTCAGGGTCCAGTCAGCGCTGGAAAGTAAAGAGGCATAGGACCTGAGGACACTGAAAATGAATAATCTGGCACGGGACCTATGGTCATGTGACTGCAAGGGGGCGGGGCTTAGTGTCCTGTTTTCAGATAGGACAGGACACCATACAACAACTCAGAGTCAGGCAAAATAGAGGTCACAGCAGTACGGGCAAATGAGGTACAGGAGGGACAAACAGACGGGTAGTCAGACAGAGCCAAAGGTCATACACAAGAGGGCGACGTGGTACCAAGGGGACAAGCAGAGAGAAGTCGGGTCACAAGCCGAGAGTCATACACGAGAGGTAGCGCAGTACAAGAGGGTCTGGCAGAACTCGTAACAGGGACAGAACCAGATCACAACCGAACAAGCAAGCAAGATATCAGGCACAAGGCACACGTATACAAGAGGTCACTTAACTCAGCCGAGGGCAGGAGTATAAGTGACACCAGACCCAGGTCCAGTGAGCTCTAAATAGCCTCCTTCTGCCAGAGAGAGGCAGCACAATTAACCCATAGTCTAACCAGGACGGGTCAAAGCGAAATCCCATCCTGGATCATGACAGTACCCTCCTCTCAATGGGGGGCCACCGGACCCCCAGGTCTCCCAGGGCACTTGGCGTGAAAGGCTCGGATCAACCGATCCGCATGAACTCATCGAGCAGGAACCCACGAGCGTTCCTCAGAACCGTAGCCCTTCCAATGTATCAGATACTGAAGGGCGCGACAGACCAACATGGAGTCGACAATTCGTTCCACCTCGTACTCAGCCTGCCCATCTACCAGAACCGGTGTCAGGGAAGATGATGATCGCTCCCCACCGGACCTCACAGGTTTCAAAAGGGCCTTATGGAAAACATTACGGATCCTTAGAGATGGCAGAAGACTCAACCGAAAAGCCACCGGGTTAACCGCTTCGGTAATTACATAGGGACCTATAAACTTGGGTCCAAGCTTCGCAGAGGGGACCTTGAGCCTTATATTTTTGGTGGATAACCATACCTTATCTCCAACCTGAAACACTGGACCCACGGATCGTTTTTTGTCCGCAAAAAATTTAAATTTGTCCTGGGCCTTCGTAATGTTATTCTGGACCTCCCGCCATACCTCCCCCAACCGCTGGATCGTCTCATCCGCCCCAGGGCACCCAGAATTCAAGCGGGAAAATTCTCCAAAATGAGGATGAAACCCATAATTGCAAAAAAAAGGAGATGTACCCGTAGACTGGTTAGTGCGGTTGTTAAATGCAAACTCAGCCAATGGTAACACAGAACACCAATCATCCTGTCGGGCTGAGGTCAAACAACGCAGAATTTGCTCCAGAGACTGATTGGTCCGCTCAGTCTGCCCATTAGTCTCTGGATGGTAGGCGGATGAAAAGGACAGACCAATACCCAACCTCCTACAAAAAGCTCTCCAAAATCTGGACACAAATTGCACTCCCCTATCAGACACCACATTCAGGGGTACCCCATGCACCCACACCACATGCTCCACAAACAATCTGGACAATGTTTCCGCATTAGGTAGGGCTGCCAAAGGTACAAAATGTGCCTGCATACTATGTTTCCGCATTAGGTAGGGCTGCCAAAGGTACAAAATGTGCCTGCATACTAAACCTGTCCACTACGACCCAGACCACGGTATTACCCTTGGAGGGGGGAAGGTTGGTGATGAAATCCATGGACAGGTGAGTCCATGGTCTCTCAGGAATTGGCAGTGGTACCAATTCCCCGGCCGGCCGGTTATGGGGAGTTTTTGCACGGGCACAAACCTCACACGCAGACACATACTCCCCAACATCAGAGGCTAAAGAAGACCACCAGAATATTCTAGCAATGGCCTTCCGGGTCGCTGAGATCCCTGGATGTCCACCCAGAACTGAGTCATGGAACTCCTGGAGGACCTTGAGACGAAACTGAGCTGGCACAAAAAGTTTATCCACCGGCTTAGCTGGAGGTGCAAGAGCCTGGGCTTCTCGAATCTCCCGTTCCAACACATTAGAAGCCTCTGCCACCACCACCCCAGGCTGAAGAATGGAGGATGGAGGTTCCGGGGGGGAGACACCGGATCTAGACTGCGTTACAACGCATCCGCTCTGATATTCTTGGATCCTGGTCGAAAAGTGGTCAAGAAGTTGAATCGGGAAAAAAAAAGTGACCATCTAGCCTGTCTGGGAGTCAACCTTTTAGCTGACTCAATGTAAGCTAGGTTTTTGTGGTCCGTGATTACCGTTATAGGATGAACAGCCCCCTCCATTCTGCAAAAGCCAATTTTACGGCCAGAAGTTCCCGATTCCCCACATCATAGTTTCTCTCCGCAGGGGATAACTTCTTTGAGAAAAAGGCGCAAGGTCTTAAATTGGTCAAAGTGGCGGGTCCCTGGGACAATACCGCCCCCACCCCCACCTCTGAGGCGTCTACCTCAACAGATTTTCGGCAAGCCAGAACACGTAAGGCCTCCCATTACCATCATACTATCTCTCCACTTGTTAGGATTGTTGTGGTTTTATATAAGCCCTTCATGACATAAGACCTACATGACATCACTAACAGACAAAACATCACTTCCTGTGAAAACTCCCCCTCCAATGTTAAAATGTCAAACCTATATAAATATAACCTCTGATAAAACACATTGAACATCTAAAAAATCAATCTTTCATTTAAAAATGTATGAAACCTATAATAAATATATATTAAATTTTTATAAAGATATAATGACTGGACTCAAACCCACAGGGTTTAGGCAAGCCAGAACCCTGTAGGCTTCCCATTACCATTATGCTACCTCTCCACTTGCAAGGAATGGTTATGTATTTTGGAATTAACCGATTGTTTGGTAAAATTCCCACTAGGTGTCCGACATCCAATAACTGACCCCAATGTGAGAACGCTGACCAGCCAGGTCAGGGAAGGAAATCCGTCGGGCCGCTAGGGACAAAGAAACATGAGAGAAAGCTTATCAAAAAATATCTACCAACTCATTGAGGCCTTTAGGATGAATGGTATCTAGTTTATATATCCAATACAGTTCTCTCTTATTTAGACACTGTATTCTGTTTGGGGTATCTGCTGGTATATGATCTATGGGTGTAACTCACAGAGAGGCTTTATTCCCGTGTTTTTCAAAACAATGTCGAGACAAGCCATGTTTCAGATATCCTTTAGAGATATTGTGTCTATGTTGTGAGTTCATCCTTAGATGTAGAGGCTGTGTAGTGCGTCCCACATCTTGTTTCCCACAGCAACAATCAATTAGATAAATCACAAAACTGGATTGACATGTTAGCTTAAAATTAATGTCATATACTCTATCATTATCACTATTTGAATAAAAGGTATTTACATTATCACTGATCCATAAACACAAGCATTTTTTGTGTTTACATTTAAAGGAAACTTATGTGCTTCTGTAAGGGTATGTGCACACACTGCAGATTCACCTGCGGGTTTTTTCCTGCGGAACCGCAGGTAAAACCGCAGGTAAAGTGACCTGCGGTTTTGCTGCGGTTTGGCCTGCGGTTTTGCCCTGCGGTTTGACTCCTGGACAATGGAATAAGTGGCAAACCGCAGCAGAATCCGCAGAAACAATTGACATGCTGCGGAAAAAAAAACGTAGCTTTTCCACAGGTAAAAAACCGCAGCGTGAGCACTGCGGTTTTGAAAACCCATAGGCTAACATGGTAAAGTACCATGTCTGCGGAACTGCTGCAGTTCTGCAGGGCCAAAACCGCAGCAAAACCGCAGCGTGTGCACATACCCTAAGGTACTTTTTCCTGCATTCGGGGCTTTTTTGTCTCCCACATCCCTAATTCTACTGGGGGCTAAAATGTTTTATAGGGATGGCGCCCTCCTAGAGGTAACCACTGGTCTAGTTGGTAATACTTTCTGACAGACTGGGTAATTTAGTAGGACCTTTCAGTGCTTCTGTATTATATTCCTGAGAAAGTGCCATTTTGGGAAGAAAAGGTTGTGATGAAATTAGTGGTATAGTATTCATCTGTAGATTTTTTATTGTCTGTCCCATGTATTAAACTACTTTGTGAAATTCCCATTGCCTCTGATTATGCTTTTTTTACTAATTTTTTAGGGTATTCACGCTCTAAAAATCTCTCTCTTAGGCCTCTTTCACATATCAGGTTTTCGCCGTCAGGCGCGATCCGGCGCTTTTGACAGAAACCGGATCCGGCGAAATGCAATGCCGGATCCGGTTTCCCCCCCATTGACTTGCATTTGCGCCGGATCGTGCCGGATGGCCATGCGTTTCATCCGGTTTTCGCCGGATCCGGCAATGTGTCGCGATCCGGCGTATGGAAAAAACGGCTACTGTAACGTTTTTTGTCTCCGGCGAAAAAGCCGGACACGCCGGATCCGGCGCGTCCGGATTTTTCACACAATGAAAGCCTATGAGCGCCGCAATGCGCCTGATCCGGTGGCCGGATCCGGTTTTTTTGGTCTGAGCATGCTCAGTAGCTCTGCCCACAAGACATATATAAAAGCAAGACAGTGGGACCCACAGCCACACCCAACATGCCACCCAAGAAAGCAACCAAGCGCAGCAGGAGAAGGCAGGAGACCACTGCAGCACCATCAGCACCACCACCACCCCAAATGGAGCAGCAAATGGAACATGCTGAGGAGGGGAGGCCAGCAGCAGATGAGAGACGGTAATTATCAAATCCCCCATTCCTCCAAACTAGGGCTATTGAATATCAAGATATTCATTGGCCCTTTGTTTCTCTTTATTCAACAGCCGCCCAATAGATGCAGCAGCAGCAGCAGCAATGGCAGCAGCTGGAACACCACCCACAGGCATGGAGTGTGGCCACCAGGAAGACAGCACATCATCTTCTGGGAGCCCTCCCTCGCATCGTCAGCGTTTGACGGTAAGTTTTTATTTCCAAAATCCATCATCTCTGTAATATATGTCTATTCATTGCCTTTTATTTCAAAACAGGATTCACAAGATGAAGAGGAGCTCCCAGAAGAAGAAGGAAGGGGTGGACAGACACTTGGAGTGGGCTCACAATTGGTAAGTTTTTTGCATCAAACGCAGAAACACAACATCACACTACACACAACACATAGAAAACAATGTTCTGCAGACCACACACAGCAAACAAATGCCTACATCCAAAGACATAACATTTTTTGTTTTCTTCTCTAGTCTTCCCAATCTGGTGCTCGGCCAAGAGGTCCTCGCAGTGCCTGCCAGGGTCGTCGGCGACAGCAACGCGGCGGTCACCAGCGTGTAAGTATAAATATTTTTGCTTTGTTTTTTTGCACTTTTTATTTCATTTCTTTTGTGGAGGCTAATGTTATTTTTGTCTTTTTCTTTAACAGCCTTCACAGCGTGCTCCCGACTCTGACGGTGAGGATGGAGGACTCGATGTGGACCACCTCATCGATCTCGTCAGACAAAGGGAGCCGCTCTGGAATATGGCTGACCGCCGCCACGCTGACCTTATCGTTACCCGACGACTCTGGGAGGAAATCTGTTCGCTCCTTGTGGGCCGCTGGGAGGACCTCGATGTTCGGGCCCAGATTAAAGAGCGTAAGTATATACAGTACCGGTTGCTTGATGTAAACCAGTGTTTCCCGAACTCCAGTCCTCGTGGTCCCCACGGATCATGTGTTCAGGATTTCTATTTACTATGGAAATCCTGAAAACATGACCCCTGGGGACCATGAGGACTGGAGTTTGTGAAACACTGATGTTGTATACTAACCACTCCTTTCTCGTTTCAGGGAACAGAATTGTGAATCGGTGGCGGTCTGTGAGGGATCGTTTCAAGAAGGAGTTCAATAAAGAGATGCTGGCCCCGAGTGGATCTGGAGGACGCAGGAGCAAGTACAAGTACGCACAAGCCCTGTCGTTCCTCCGGGAAACAATGCTCACCAGAAGGTAAATATTACACACCACATGTGAAAAAAAATGTTAGATGTAACTTTTTTTTTTCAGCCAGGGCCATACCATGTCAGTATTTTAATTGTTTTTTTTTCTCTTTATTCCACAGCACGGTGAGCAGCACTCGGGAGCCTGCACGATTGGACCCTTCTGAGGCGATCCCTGAGGAGACCGGCACCGAGGGACACTTCGACCGCCCTGGTACATCTGCACCTTCCCAGCCTTCCCACACATTCGACCCATCTGTCCCATCCACCAGCACAGGAGCATCGTGGCCGCCTACATTACATGAAGCTGCTGGTGAGGAGATCGCTTTCCCTTTACCCCACCCTTCTGCCCCTGCCACCTCTAGTACACCTGCGGGTACTGGGCGACAGCGGCAGAGGGGTCAGGAAAAGAGTTATGCACCAGAGTTCTTGCATCTGAATGCATCTTTCCAGAACTGTCTAAAAGTCTTGTCAGAGCAAATCTCCGCAGGCTTTCAGCAGATCAACTCCAGCATTCTGGAGGTGAAGACACTTCTGCAAACCATGCATTCAGAAGCAAGATCTTCGCCAAACCACACCTTTTTCAGGTCTGTTGTGGAGCGCATGGCAACACTATCTCCTACCCAGCAGATGCATGTAATGCATTCGTGCCACGGTGCTCTACAGCAGGTTACCTCCCAACCTCCACCTCCCACCACTGTAGTTCCTCCACCTGCACCCCCTCCAGCCACTTTCCATCCTTCCCCTCCTATTACATCTGCACCCCCTCCAGCCACTTTCCATCCTCCCCCTCCTATTACATCTGCACCCCCTCCAGCCACTTTCCATCCTCCCCCTCCTATTACATACCAGCAACCTCACCAGTACCAGCAACCTCCCCAGTACCAGACATCTCCCCACTTCCAGCAACCTGCCCCGTACCAAACTCCTTCCCCGTACCAAACTCCTTCCCCGTACCAAACTCCTTCCCCATACAACTTTCCATCAACATCATCTGCTCCTACAGTCCCTGCCCAACCATCCACTCCACCACCCACCACCTCTTCTGCCTCCCACATGTCCACCCATTCTGTAGCTTTTTCCACACCTTCACCTCTAACTGTTCCTTCCCCACCACGATCCCAGTCCTCTCTCCACACTCCCATTGTCGAAGTGTCCCGCAGCCCCTCCAGCAGTATTTCCACCCCACACTACACAGATTTGTAATGTGTGTTTTTTAATAAAAATGCCCATTGGGTTTAAAACCTTTATTAAAAAAGTTTTTTGCACTTTAAAAACATTTTACAAAAAAAAAAAAAATTTTAAATAAAAGTTAAATTATCGTTTCACAATGGTTGTCTGTCTTTTCTTTCTGCGGCAAACTATGTTTAAAAAAAAGGTTAAATACAGGGTATTTCAAAGGTAAAAAGGTATTCAAAACCAGGTATATAACTGTGGGTAAATTTTAGCTTTTTGCCACAGTTGTGTTCCTGGTTGTGTTTGAAGCAAAGTATTTCACCTAAAAAGTTGTGTTTATTGTTGGTGATTTCCTAACAATGTACACAACTTTTGTTAAAAGGTGAAATACTTTGCATAAAACACAACCAGGTACACACCTGTGGCCTAAAGCTAAAAATAGTAGACCATGACAAGATAGCCAACTTTGGTTGGCAAAGGTATATACTGTTGGTCCAGAAGGTACACAAGTTTGGTTAGGGCACAAATCTTTCACACTCTGTCATCCTGCCAGTGTACTCTGCCTTGAGGGGCCACAAGGGTCAATTTTAAAAACCGGATCCGGCGTAATCCGTCGAAAAACGGATAGAAAAACGGATGAACCGGATGAGACGGATCCGGTTTTGTCTGTCAAGAACAAGACGGATCCGGCAGAAAATCGGATCCGGCACATCAGGTTTTACAAAACATTTGCCGGATCCGGCATTCCGGCACGACGCCGGATCGCGCCTGACGCCGAAAACCTGATGTGTGAAAGTAGCCTTAGACATTTACTTTGACATTTCTGTCCTTGTGTGGTCAGTGTGGATACATTGAAAAACCTGGTCTTTTTCTTCCTCCTTTGTGATAGTGTTTGACTAGTGTGACCAACTTTTTACTATTGAGGCTGCCTATGAAGCATCAGTAGTAAAAAGATCTAATGTTAAAAATAATAAAAAAAAATAAAAAATCGTGTCATTCTCACCTTCCGACGTCCCACGCAGCGTTCCCGATCATCGCGATGCTCCCGGCAGGTCCCGTTCCCATTTGATGACATCACGGTCTCGCGACACTGCTACGGTATCGCGAGACTGCGATGTCGTCAAAGGTCATTGTCGCAATGCATCACTTGGAACGGGACCTGCCCGGAGCATCGCTGAGGCCTGGTGACGCTGCAAGGGACATCGGAAGGTGAGAATATCACCACTTTTTTTATTTTAATTCTATTTTTTACAGGTATATGGTACCCAGAGCCTGGAGGAGAATCTCCTCTCTTCCAAACAGTGGATATAATCCGCAAATGTTCTGCTTACTTTTTGCATGGTGAGCATAGCCTCATGCGGAAAGAAAGCAGAACAATGCATTCCTATGTGCGCGGAATTCCCGCGATTCCACACAAAGAATGAGCATGCTGCGTATCTTTCTGCAATGCAATTCCGCCACGGAAAAATCCGCAGCATTAGGAAAGCATGTGCAAAATGCTATATGATTGCATGGGATGCTTTTTTGCAGCAAAATCGCACGTTTAAAATCGCAGCGAAAACGCAAAAAAATGCTACGTGTGAACACAGCCTTAGGGTGTGTGCACACGCTATGGATTCTGCTGCGGATCTGCAGCAGTTTTGGCCCTGCGGAACCGCAGCAGTTTCTGCTGCGGTGTACACTACCATAATATCCTATGGATATCAAAACCGCAGTGCATATGGTGCAGATTTTTCCACGCGGATTTGCTGCGTTTTCTAAACCGCAGAAAGTATTGACATGTCAATTCTTTCTGCGGATTCGGCTGCAGTTTACCATCTCCTCCACTGTAGAGATGATAAACCGCAGGGCAAAACCGCAGGCTGATCCACAGGTAAAACTGCAGGTCTTTTTGTAGCCAAAATATTGTTTTTCAAATAATTTTTATTAATTTTTCATAAGGGAAGGAAGGGTGAACAAAAAAGAAAAGGGAATAATATAAAACTTAGAGAACTCTTTTATAATAGATGCTTTGCAAAACATGTCATACAATATACTTCGTAAACATTAAACATTTTACTGTTGTATTTATCTTAATAGTATTAAACTAAAGAATAAACTAACCTAACACTACTACCAATCCAGACTTAAAGCTTAACCTGAGTCGCATTCCTGTAGGAACCATAAGCAGCTTATTGTAACTACAAAAATTTTGAGTTCCACGGAGCCCACTTTGTGTGGTATTTATTCAAAGAGTTGCTATTAAAAGCAAATCTTTCTTCTGTAGAGCTATGGAAACATAATGTGTCTAGAATATCTGAGAAGGAAGGGATATCTGATTTTTTCCAAAAAAATGCTAATGAATTTTTTAAAGTTAGAAAGATGTGAATCATTATATATTTGGTTGAAGGATTGATACTCTCCAGATCTAAAGAGAGAAGTACCATCTGCGGGGTTACAGTAATTTCACTATCATGTAAAGTATTAATATGGATTTTGACTTCCTTCCAGAGGATTTTTAGTTTTGGACAGCTCCAAAAGATATGATATAAATTGCCAGGGTTTCCACATCCTCTCCAACATTGGGATGAGATCTCCTGATTAATATGGGATAGCCGTATAGGCGTATAGTACCATCTATTCATTACTTTATAAAAGGACTCCTGCAAGGCCATAGAAATAGTAGACTTATAGGTATGCCTAATGGCGTACTCCCATTGTTCTGGTTGAACTATAATATTTAAATCAAGCTCCCATTTGTGCATATAATTGTTTTTTGAAAAGGATGTATCTTTGTTAAAATGTGAGTAGATATTTTTAATACTCCATTTAAACTGATGATTAATATTAACTAGTAATGAAGAGACAATTTCCAGATTCTTAGCCCTGCTGCGTAACAGCTTTTTTATATTCTCTTTTACCGTGAAAAAAGAATATATTTCTGACGAGGGCAGATGATATTTGGATTTAAGCTCACTAAAAGTACTAAACTCTTTCCCATCCCATAAGTCTCCAACTTTTTTTCTGCGTACCTCATCCCAGGTATCTGGTATTGAGAAATTGTAAATCTGGGCCAAGAAGGACAGAGGGAGTCTTCTAATCATATCCTCCTTATTCTCTTTCCTGTGTAGCTTAGTCAGAATGTTCCAGGCCGAGAATATGGCCTGGAGGATTGGATGGTGGTGCTCCTTCTGCCGAGATTCCAATAAGTAACTGAAAAGAAGTTTTGGAATGGAATTATAATTTATTTGGGCTCTTTCTATATCCAGCCATGCCGGATGCGAACTCTCTTTGAACCAATCCTGACTGAGTTTGATGAGTGTCGCTTGGTAGTATGACCAGATATTGGGCAAAGCGAGTCCGCCATGTCTCTTTGTTTTGTATAAAATATCCGCTGCAATCCTTGCCTTTTTATTTTTCCATACAAAGAGCTGAATTAAAGTCTGAATTTTTGTTATAAATGAGACATGTATGTTTAAAGGGATAGTTCTAAATAAATAAAGAATTTTTGGTAAGATGAAGACCTTTACCACTAAAATTTTTCCTAGTAGGGTCAGGTCGTGAGTTTTGAATCTATGGAAATCTTTGGAAATAGTTTTAATAAGGTTATCTATATTGGTGGGGATAATGGATTTAAGTTTAGTGGTAATAGTGATACCCAAATAAGTAATTCCCTTTTCTTCCCATACAAAATTGGATTGCTTTTTGATTTTTTCAATTACCGTGTTATTTAGATTGAAGGGTAGAATTTTTGATTTCTCTGCATTGATCTTAAAGTAAGAAACTTTTGAGAATCGGTCTAGGACCTGGGTCAAAGCTTTTATTGAGTTTATTGGATCTGAGATTGAAATGATAAGGTCATCAGCAAAAAGTGTTATCTTATGCTGACATTGCTGTGTTTTGATGCCAGATATAGAATTATGACTCCTAATTTTTTCAGCCAGGGGCTCAACCGCAAGGGCAAATAGTAAGGGTGATAAAGGACAGCCCTGCCTAGTGCCATTTGAGATGTGGAATTGCGTAGAGAGATGGTTGTTAATATAAATTCTTGCATTCGGTTGAGAATACAGGGAAAAGATTGAGGAGATAGATTTATTATCAAAGCCAAAATTAAATAAAGAAGTTTTTAGATACTGCCAATTCAGTCTATCGAATGCTTTTTCTGCATCTAGACTTACGAGCATAGAGGGGATGTTTGATGTCTTTATCAGATTAAGCAAATTTATAATTCTTCGCGTCCCATCTGAGGCCTGCCTGCCCGAAATGAAGCCAATTTGGTCTTTTCTAACCAGGTAGGGCATGATATTTTTTAGACGCTCTGCAAGGACTTTGGCATATAACTTAATATCACCATTTATTAGCGATATGGGTCTGAAATTTTGGACTTTTTCCATGTCTCCAGTATCTTTTGGTATCATTATTATAGATGCTTCCAACATGTCTGCAGGGAATGCTCCTAAATTCGAGGCATGGTCGAAAAGGGTTTTCAAATGAGGTGAAATAATATCTGAGAATATTTTAAAATATTCGTTTATAAACCCATCTGGGCCGGGAGACTTCAATGATTTAAGTTTGGTTATAGTGCCTGCTATTTCTTTCACACTGAAAGGTGAATTTAATAGCTCTAAATCTGAGGGAGTTATCTGTGGAAGGTTTAGATCAGAGAAGAAAGAGTCTATGGCAGCTTGATCTGGGCTAGGCATTGCAGAGTCAGACTTTAGACTATAGAGCTTGCTAAAATATTCTGCAAATACATCTGCAATGTCCGAAGGATGGTGTTTAAGATCTCCTGAGGAAGATCTAATTTTCTCTATTCTCCTATGTATGCGTTCTTGCTTTAGTTTGTTAAGCATGCATCTAGTTGGCTTATTCGTGGACGTATAAGCATTAGATTTGGATGCCCGAATAATTGAGTCATACTCTGTTAAGAGTTCCGCCCTAAGTTCCTGCCTTAGCTTCATCAGTTCTAAGTGAATGGCATGAGATGGATAGTCAGATTTATTTTGTTGATCCTCTTTTATTTTTATTTGAGATTGCAGGTTGGAAATTTTTTCCCTTCTTTTTTTTTTATGCCTAGCTGAAAGTTGCATTAAGCAACCTCTAATGACCGCTTTGTGCGCTTTCCATAGTATAAATGGGTCAACATCTGATGAGGAGTTTTCAAGGAAGTAGTTATCAATAGTATTCCTAATTATCTCTCTATATTCTGGGATTTTTAGCAATGTCAGGTTGGTTTTCCAAAGAAATGTATTTTTTATCGGGGGACCTAGAATAAATTCCCCCATAACTGGGGAGTGGTCAGAGAATGATTTGTTTAGTATTTCAAGCTTTTTGAATTGAGGTAATGAGAAAATATTAGTTAAGAAGAGATCAATTCTGGACGATGTTTTATGCACATCTGAATAATGTGTAAATTCTCGTGAGGTTGAATTGAGACATCTAAAGACATCGAAAAGTTCATTTTGGGTGATCCAGTTATTTAGAGTTGGAGCCAAATGACAACTGCAGGTCTTTTGACCTGCAGATTTATCTACGAATTTTACAAAATCCTTGCGGCCAAATCCGCAGAGCATTTCACAGCGTGTGCACGTACACTAATGCCTGCCTCTTAACAGCTTCTTTCTTGCTAGGTGCAGCTCCTGTGCTGCTGTCTGGGCTTCTTCTCTATGCAGTGCACTCAGCTTATCAGATGCTTGTTAACCCCTTCTGGCCCTGCAAGCTCCAAGCAGCACAGCACTGAGCACGTTGAGTCTCCTCCTCCCCTTGCCCTATCTCTGTTACGTCGCTGCATCCCGGATCAGGAGTTGGACATCAGACCGCAGCCACAAATTTCATGTGGCGGCCGTGATTTTTAGCAGCTGACAGCGTGAAGACGATTACTGATCATGCGTCCCACTACAGGGTTCGGCCGTTCTGGCATTTTCCAGAAATGCCCGATGGCCAGTCCGGCCCTGGGTGTGATAAGCTGCAGTAATGTGTTTAGCTTTGGATGCAAATGTGGTAGGGGCCGGGCTTCGTGGGTGGACCACTGCTTACCCTGCGGTGCATGTTTGTGGTCGTCAGGAGGACGACGAATAAAATCCGGAACTGTTACAAGTGAAATCTGTCTCCGCCTCGTCCTTGAAATGCCTGGTATCTGTGTCATCCGGACAGGGTAAGCAGTGGTCCACCCCTGCATGGGGGGCGTTCTGTACACGATTTTTAAACGTTTTCGCGCCGAAAATCGCGGCAAAAATGCTTAAAAATCGCTACGTGGGCACACAGCCTAAGGCTGTGTTCACACGTAGCATTTTTTTGCGTTTTCGCTGCGATTTTAAATGCACGATTTTGCTGCAAAAACACAAAAAAAAGCATCCCATGCAATCCTATAGCATTCCGCACATGCTTTCCTAATGCTGCGGATTTTTCCGTGGCGGAATTGCATTGCGGAAAGATACGCAGCATGCTCATACTTTGTGCAGAATCGCGGGAATTCCGCCCATATAGGAATGCATTGTTCTGCTTTCTTTCCGCATGAGGCTATGCTCACCATGCAAAAAGTAAGCAGATTATTTGCGGATTGTACCCACTGTTTGGAAGAGAGGAGATTCTCCTCCAGGCTCTGGGTACCATATACCTGTAAAAAATAGAATTAAAATAAAAAAAGTGGTGATATTCTCACCTTCCGATGTCCCTTGCAGCGTCACCAGGCCTCAGCGATGCTCCGGGCAGGTCCCGTTCCAAGTGATGCATTGCGACAATGACCTTTGACGACATCGCAGTCTCGCGATACCGTAGCAGTGTCGCGAGACCGTGATGTCATCAAATGGGAACGGGACCTGCCGGGAGCATCGCGATGATCGGGAACGCTGCGTGGGACGTCGGAAGGTGAGAATGACACGATTTTTTATTTTTTTTTATTATTTTTAACATTAGATCTTTTTACTACTGATGCTTCATAGGCAGCCTCAATAGTAAAAAGTTGGTCACACTAGTCAAACACTATCACAAAGGAGGAAGAAAAAGACCAGGTTTTTCAATGTATCCGCACTGACCACACAAGGACAGAAATGTCAAAGTAAATGTCTAAGAGAGAGATTTTTAGAGCGTGAATACCCTAAAAAATTAGTAAAAAAAGCATAATCAGAGGAAATGGGAATTTCACAAAGTAGTTTAATACATGGGACAGACAATAAAAAATCTACAGATGAATACTATACCACTAATTTCATCACAACCTTTTCTTCCCAAAATGGCACTTTCTCAGGAATATAATACAGAAGCACTGAAAGGTCCTACTAAATTACCTCTAGGAGGGCGCCATCCCTATAAAACATTTTAGCCCCCAGTAGAATTAGGGATGTGGGAGACAAAAAAGCCCCGAATGCAGGAAAAAGTACCTTACAGAAGCACATAAGTTTCCTTTAAATGTAAAAACAAAAAATGCTTGTGTTTATGGATCAGTGATAATGTAAATACCTTTTATTCAAATAGTGATAATGATAGAGTATATGACATTAATTTTAAGCTAACATGTCAATCCAGTTTTGTGATTTATCTAATTGATTGTTGCTGTGGGAAACAATATACTGTATGGGACGCACTACACAGCCTCTACATCTAAGGATGAACTCACAACATAGACACAATATCTCTAAAGGATATCTGAAACATGGCTTGTCTCGACATTGTTTTGAAAAACATGGGAATAAAGCCTCTCTGTAAGTTACACCCATAGATCATATACCAGCAGATACCCCAAACAGAATACAGTGTCTAAATAAGAGAGAAATGTATTGGATATATAAACTAGATACCATTCATCCTAAAGGCCTCAATGAGTTGGTAGATATTTTTTGATAAGCTTTCTCTCAAGTTTCTTTGTCCCTAGCGGCCCGACGGATTTCCTTCCCTGACCTGGCTGGTCAGCGTTCTCACATGGGGGTCTGTTATTGGATGTCGGACACCTAGTGGGAATTTTACCAAACAATCGGTTAATTCCAAATTACATAACCATTCCTTGCAAGTGGAGAGGTAGCATAATGGTAATGGGAATCCTTCAGGGTTCTGGCTTGCCTAAACCCTGTGGGTTTGAGACCAGTCATTATATCTTTATAAAAATTTAATATATATTTATTATAGGTTTCATACATTTATAAATGAAAGATTGATTGTTTAGATGTTCAATGTGTTTATCAGAGGTTATATTTTGATATAAAGTTATCTTGGCTGGCGTATGACATTTTAACATTGGAGGGGGAGTTTTCACAGGAAGTGATGTTTTGTCTGTTAGTGATGTCATGTAGGTCTTATGTCATGAAGGGCTTATATAAAACCACAACAATCCTAACAAGTGGAGGGATAGTATGATGGTAATGGGAGGCCTTAAGTGTTCTGGCTTGCCAAAAATCTGTGGGTTTGATT